>NW_009187040.1:8152-57617 GCF_000690835.1 Fulmarus glacialis | reverse complement strand
TAATGATTCTATGATTCTATGATTCAAAAACTGCAAAACAGAGGTCCTCCCCTCCAAAAAATCAGAATGTAAGGCTGAAAAATTAAACCTCATCATTTTTTGTCTTGGCAAGCATACAAAGGATGATGCTGTTATGATCAGTGGATGGCTGATATCCTTGTCCCTTCAAGGGACATGGATAGGGGAACTTCACAAAGCTTATACTCACCCCAATTCATGACCAGTCCCTTCTCTTTCTCAAGGTTTGAGTGTCACAATGATTATCAGTCCCTTCTCAATCGGTTTGGATTAATTTTTTTTGTTTTCTACTGCAAACCTAACCTACATTGCTGGGAAAGTAAGAAGATGATGAGGGAGGGCACTGAGAATTACTGCAGATGAGGGCCTGAAGATGTGTGGCAGGGGGACGAGCATGGGTATCTAAACATAGGCATTTATAGAAGGGCTCTCCCCATCTTGCTTTCAGTGTAATAAGGCTTTATTATTAGAAGTACAAGATGAAGTGCAAGAGAATAAAACATACACAAATATCACATGAAATAATAACTTGATAACATATAGAGTATGTTGCTAAAATATGGGTACATTCGCTTTTATTTGTCATTTAAATAACATTTTTATGTTCTTAGTTCCATGCTTGTAATAAAGGAAATAAATACGGTGTCTGAAACGAACCATGCAATATGAAATATGGAACATTCCTGGGAATAAGACATAGACAACTCCCATAAAGCATACAACAGTCCAAAATTTCATAACACCCCTTAGAGTTACCACGTGACAGACACTGCTGAGCGGCTAAAGTGAAGAGAAAGAAAGAAATCACTGCAAATTCTCTTAAAACAGACCAAAAAAGGGAATAATCTGTGACTACATACTTTAAATAGGCCACTAACTGTGAGGTCCTGTAACAAACCATGTTTTGGTCTTCAGTGAAGGTTGGCAGACAGGAAAGCTCACTAAAACAAGTCCTAGAGCTCCTCTTCAGAGTATTCGCTCCAGTTCCACAGTGGAAATGGATTCATCCCCTTTATATTATTCATTACAAAGAGCTTTTCCAGGCAAGTCATTCTCTTATTTGTATTTGCATAGGACTCAGTGCTTTGTGAATACAACGTCTACTCATTAGACTCATGGGCAAGTAACAAAGATGATTTATCTAACTCCCTAAATTAAATATATTTGCTGATCAAGGGCATTCATTTTGATCTGCTTCTGCAACACCAAGCAAAAACCAGCACATAGTCATCTCCTGCAGCCACCTCTTCTAGGAGCCTTTCCCTCCTTCGGCACAGGCAGCCAGGAACCGTGCTTAGGGACGCATGGACTGCTTAAAACCTGGTTTCTGCACCTACTGCTAGCCACCAAAGCAGAGTTGACATTGTAAGAGAAATACTGGGCTGCTTCTTTTTGCACACTGAAGAAATTGGTCGTAGTGTGAATATTCTACAACAGAGCTATGTGTCATTGGTGTGTAAGACACAGCGGTTCCTAACCTTCTCTCTCAGACTAAGTTCATTTGTCACCCTCCAGCAGTAAAACCAAACCATTTATCTGTACAACCGCTTGGCTGACAGCTGGAATTGCCAGCATTGTACTGTTTCATTAGCATGTACAGTAGTAAGTTTATCTCCATGCACAGTAGTAAATTTACCTCACTCCTTTGACAGAATATGTAGTAGAAATAACAGCAATATCTTTTCTATGCTACTGCTAGACAAGGGCCTGTGCAAGTCACAGGGTACGTTATGGCACTACTGATTTCTAATTACCGAACTCGCTATACCAGTGAACACTATGGCTGGCCAAGTCCCAAGCGATTTCACTGGATTTCATGTCATGCTTGTATTCAGCTCTGCATCTACTGATTTAGATTTGTACACACAAGCAGCAGTTCTCTTTCTGGGACTTAGCCATTAGCGATGTTCAGAATATCCTTTCACTCTCAGCCCACCTCTACTGTATTACAATGACAAATACCAGCTCAGTCCCTGTCCTCACTGAGCAATGAGACCCCATACGCTTGTGCTGTTTTCAGTCTTTTTCCGTTACAAACCTGGAAGGAGAGATGAGGTTTGTAACCTGTCACACTTTGAAGCTACTTCAGTAACATATGAGGAGAGGAGAGGAGAAGAGCCCTCAATGCAAAGAGCCTCATGCCACCAACCTCCTTTTCAAAGATCATAACTGCACAAGCTCTCTGAGTAGAAGAAACCTCAGCTACGGTGAGATGCACAGCAGATTCATCTAACTTAAATCCGGGTCAATTAGTTCAATTGCCTAAGCGCAAGCATTTAGTGCCACTGACTACAGGCTATCCAAGATATCTGCACGTACCTGGCAGACATGGTGCAGGGCCTAAAGTCTCAAGAAGACCCACAACTTTCCAGAACTGCAGCTGGCAGCCAAGCAGGGTACCCTACGAAACCTCAAATAGCACTAGATGCCTACATGTTGTCCAGTTAATGGGTAATAATTAAAAAAAAATTATACTTCTGGGATTACGCAAGCATAGGCTTCCTTTGCAGATGACTGAAAGAGATAGGTTCTTCCAGATGACGATTCCTCTGATCATCCTAGAGGAAGATGCTTTTCACAGGATGCCTGTCTTAGGGTAAGGTGAATCATTCTTGGGGGTACCTTGCCTCAGTCTTTAGGTCGGACTTAGACATCTAAAGAAAGACATCCACAGGACTGCTCATCATCAAGGATGTGCTAGTGTTGTAGTCCAGCTATTCTCAAATATGTCACATGCTTTTTCCATGTAACCTCTGCTATTTCCTTGCCTTTTTCTTAAACAATTCTACAGATACACATCAATTCCCTTCTATCCCTTCAGACGTATTTGAAATAGAAAAGCCAAACAGTAATCATCTACAAAATAGTAATCACTCTACAGACTAGAATAAAGTTATTGTTTAGATTTCTTTCGCAAATTTCTATTTGCTTTAAGAGAAAGCTCATGCAAATAAATTAAGTTTGTCAAAACCTGAATGTTTGATCTCATCGAAAACTCCAAAATTACAATTTCCTTTCATTCCGAATTGAACCCCAATTCAGCATAAGACTTAACTTCAGTACAAATAAACTATACTGTCTTCATGCTAATAACTGCCTAGTTTTCATTGCCAGGCTTTTCTACTAACCATATGTTCAGCTACATTATTTTTTTAATCAGCATTTCATACAATACAAATTGTGGAAAATACTCCATTTAGTCAATCAAAACATTGCCATGTCAATGAGCAATATTGGCTTGAAATTTTCTGGATTTTTACGAGTACCTTGACAAGTATTATACACAAAAGGGAAGGCATCAGGCTGTGGAGATGGCGGCAGCTGCATGACAAGGAATCTTAGAGACATGCAGGCGTTCCTAGGTGTTCAGGTGATCAGGAATGTGGACTACAGCACTATGAGCATGACTCGGAGACCATGGTGTGGTGTTCCTGATATAGCGAACTACAAGCTCTTTCCTGAAAAGCCCAAATGAGAAAAGAATACATGAATGCACAGGTGATGAGTTGTGGGTTTTCTGGCTTTGGAAATTAGTAGGCATCGCTTGGATGATTTAAAAGGACCATTAACATTTTTTAATTTTTATCAATTGTCTCTCATTTGTATTTCAAATCTTTTATCTCTATTATAAATTCAGCGAGGACTTTGTAATGAGTCTCTATGATTTTGCCAGAAATTACTAGTGCTTAGAATTAAGGGAAGACTGTATTATAAAAGTGCATAATGGAAGTTCAAATGCACAATTCTTCGTCTGTGTTACTGAGAAGCACACACTTGCTACTGCACCACTAAGTGCACTGCATTACATTAAGAAGACTACAAATTTAAAAACATAGATTGGCTATCACAAAATGAAATGATCTCATGATATGTTAATGGCTAAAATTTTCCCATGGTATGACACGTCTGACCTTCTCTGGCTTTATTTTTTATCTCGTTACTATGACACAAGGCTGCCGCTAGATGTCAGATTGTGAAAGGGCCCCACTGGTGCCCACAAACGCGTGAATCCGGTTAACAGATAAATTAGAAGAAAGTATTGCTCAGGGCAAGAGGAAAGGCCAGGGAAAAAAGGTAACTTTATTGATCTTTAGCTTTTGGCAGTATTAAATTACTGGTCTTCTAGGAAGAATCGCTCCTGTGTGACACACAAGAATACAGGAAAGCTCCTGAAGCCAACCTTCTTCCTCTGGGCTTTTACACTGTTTTTAAAGCATCTTTCAAAATGGACCCTGATTCATTACAGGAACTCTTCAGCATTACCACAATGCTAACACTAAATAACGATAGAAAATTGAGACACAGAGCTTACCCAATGCAAATTAAAATCATATAAAGAAAAAATAAATGATCAGGTCTAGTTCCTTCAGTCAGTATAGACTTACCTATATTCACAACTCAGCTGGCTCAATGGCCTTGCCCCGCAGCGCCGTGCTCACAGCTAGATTACACTAACTATGGGGCTTGGTGATGAAATATCATGCCTACGTTTACATCCAAGGAAGCTGGCAAACTGGACACTGTAAAGAAAAGGAGACTTGGTACATCCTCCATCTCATGTCATGGAGTTGATGATTAATCTCAATAGCAGGTTAAGGGACCTTTTGCAAAGATCAGAGGTAGGAAGACAACCCTGGACCACATCCTGGTACCCAACAGACGGACCAGCCTTGGACCGTGAATTCTGCTCCTCTGTCATTGCGGTCACAACTTCCCAGGACAAGAGCTAGAAAGGGGAGGGATGGGGAAAAGGCAATGTTCTGTGTAGAAATACAGGACAAAAAAAGCTTCCCATTTTCATCAGCACACAAGACAAGCTTTGTATTCTGTGATTACACCAGTTTAATCTGGTTGCTCTCTCCATGTTTATAGAAAAAAAAAAAAGTGCTTCAGAGAACTTCATTCTCTTCTAGTACCTTGTGTAAAGTGGAATGATGCAAATGAACTTGGGTCACAGTGAATGATACTAAAACCAAAGCTGATGTCAGACTTATCCCTTCCTAACTATAGAGGGAAAGCCATGGGACAGAATGCATAAAACATTGAAATCATTAGTTAATTACTTGGGATGAGAAAGGGACTTTAAATTGCATCAGAACCATGCTGTAACACTATTTCATGGCACTGCACAGCCTTATCCCTTCAGCTGAATGCTCTAAGTGGGCATGAATCACTGTGTTCACATTACTGGAGATATATCCTCTTTTCTAAATCTGATCCTCAATTTCCTTCCCAAAAGTGTCTAAATGATTCCTTTTCACCAGAGTCTTTCGGTCGCTGTTCATGGTCACAGCTGTGAAAAGGCACCTTCTCTCATTATCTGCTTCCTAGGTTGATGCTAGGTTACCTCTCCTTCCAAGAAAGAAGCTCCTCAGTATTCATTAAGGATACAGTTTCTGAAACCCTATGTGGTGGGGGTTTCTTCTCTTTCTTCTGCTGTTATTTGCTACATCATCATGACTCTTATTCCTTTGATGGCCCACGTGGGACCCTGGCACATGCTTTTGCCCCAGTGAAGGACTGGGAGGGGACAATTGTCTTGACAGTGCAGAGAAGTGGACCATGGGAACGAATGGTACATGGAAATAGCTTATAAATTTTGCAGATTCAAGGATTTCCTATGAAAAAATCCTTGAAATTTACATCCAGAAATCATTCCATTCCTGAGCTACCTGGGGAGAAACAGCATAACGATGTGGGATGTCAGAACAGTTTAAAATGTGGAAGTGTGAAATGGGAAATCCTACATTAGGGGATAAATTTCTGGTCAGTTTGGAAAGTGAATGCTACATGAACAGACCGATAAGCCTTAATCCCAAGCAAACTCATTGAAACAAGTATAAAGAAAAGGATCTAATCTTACTCTTTCAAAACTGGACTAACTCAATAAATCCTGAAAAGAGTTATTTCTGACTTATCATTGTGTAGCAGGAGGTGGGAGAACAAAATTTGAGCCATCATTATCTGTAACAATAATTTAATAAAATAGCACTATCCAGTTTTTGGCTACTGAGGGTCAACATATATATAGAAACTCATCATGTTGCTTATTGTTGTGCTTTGCTAATGAGCCACTGGATAACAGTTTCCCTGTTGTGTGACAGGAGGCTGTATGACCCTAATATGAGTGATGGCTGGTTTAATGCTAAGCCCATACTGAAGAGCTTTGCAAGATCAGCGCTGGAACTTTTATCAGCTTGTGGTGTTGAGGAGAAAAATCCTGAAATGTCTGTGGGACATACTGGTTCCTTGTCTTCAGTAGAGTAAATTAAGCAGTGTCAGAGAAGTAATAATCCATACTGTTAAATTATTAACTTGGTCCCTAGCACAGCTTTGTCCTGGGCAAACTAGCATCTGGACATGATTCAGGAGTCAGTACAGTTCAGAGACTTTCCTCAAGAAGCAATCTGCCCTGTTTTGAAAGATTATTTTAGATAAGAGGAGACTGGTTCCAGGCCTATTTATTTTATTAGTACAACGATAGTCAGTGTTTGTTCTTTGCACCTTGATGGCTTGCCACGTTCATGTGGATAAGCATGACATGCCTGACCCTGCTTTCTTGTTTATACCATCAGGTTTTGTTCCCATCTGATAGGTTGTCTGTCATCCACCTGGGTCTTACCCGACCCTTTCCTCTTCAGGGTGCTCTGATAGCACATCCAGGTTTTAGTAACCTTTCTTTTGGGATATGACAGGGAAAATAAACCTAACTCTTAGTTAGAAGTCAGAGGTCCAACCTTAAAACCCTGTAAACATTGCAAAAGCCTTTTTTTCTGGATATTCCACTGCTTCATAATGGGTTTTTTGAGAGCACATCCTCTCAATCCTCTCAGTCCTGTTTGGGTGGGTTTGCTCGACAGTGCCATTGAAATCTACTGCCATGGGAGGTCCTGTTCAATGCCTGCTGTTTGTCCAACCATGCTCTATAAAATCCTTCTTTACAAGGCAGACTTAAGACTAATGTCTTCTATTACTGTGTCACTTGGTCTCCAGTCAAAACAACAACCAATTTTAAACATGTCCAAGGCATGTGACATGCCGCTGTCTGCAGACCTCTCTGCCAAGCCTAGGCTCTTCAGAGCTCTGGACTATCTTTTTTCTAATCTGCCCCAGAGCTCAGCTTTCATCTGCCTAATTCCAGCATCCATCTAGATCTGAATAATTTAGGAGCCCAAGCCCACATTATTTCTCCAGTCCTTCAGTTTACCAGATGATAGGTCCAACTCCAGCCATAGATCACTGACCCAAGTGAATGCATTCCCAAGGACACAAACATCACCACTTGCGCAGATTGCCAGTATCTCCTCCGAGTTTCTGTGAATGTTCACCAAATTTCATCTTCTGAGATAAGGGAAAATTTTACCTTTTCCAAAAATCACTGTAAACTCAGAATCCTGACCTCTAACCCTCAGATGGTAAGAAATATAATCATCTGCTCATGATGGAAATACCTGTGGGGTTTTTTAAATTGTTTAGGATTTAATTTATTCACTGTTGCTGCCCATGAATTTGGACATGCTCTGGGCCTTGGCCACCCCACTGATCCATCTGCTCTGATACATCCTACTTAAAAATACCAGTTTCCATTTGGATTTTGTTTACCAAAGGACAATGTGACAGGGATCCAAGCATTGTATGGTACATTCTGTATACCTCTTAAAGAACAATCTTCTTAACATGAAATGAAAATAATTGCGGGCAGTTTCTGCCTCTTTTGATGTCGTTACAGTGCTGGAAAAGTAATTCTCTTCTTCAGAGGTGGGTAAGGTTTACAGTCCCTCTGTCATCCAATGTGCTAGTCCTGACTAAATAAATGTTTCTAGATGTTTTGCACAGTTTCTTTGTTTTGTTCAGTTTCTCAATGTTTTGTATAGTTTCATTTTGGAATAGCTGAAACCTGACTTTCTTTGTTGGCAATAAGCTTTTGGAAGAGATGAAGACTGTATGTTTTCTTAAGACTTTGTTGTCCAGTTGTGATAAAGGAGATGAACACTTTTTTCCTCCAAAGAGGTTAAATCATGACTGCACTGACGTCATAAATTCCTTTATATCTGGGGGAAGACTCTGCCTTCAAAGGATTGGAATATCTTGACTAAAAAACGACTCTGAGAGATAATGGTATGTGGTCTGTGAGATAGGTGATCATTCCCCGTTACAGGGAGTCCTCTGAAAGCAAGGACACAGTTTGACTCGGACTTGTTACCTCCTGAGCAGACGCTTCAGCAGCTGGGGAGGGTGAAGATGGATGCACGCCCTTTCTGTGAGAGCATCAATCAAATTATCGCTTAGAAGAGGGTGGCCAATGATTGCTTGGATCCATTTCATCCCAAGTTTACAGCAGAAATACCAAACCCTAATTCTGCTGAGCTGGGACAATTGCTCCCTCTTTGCTGTCCTGCCACTTCAGCTACTGCGAAACCAGGGACCAAGGGGACCGAGAACCGCTTCTGCAAAAAATTTGAAGTTCTTTCAGATAACAATCAATCAGCATTCTGCTTAAAGATGTGACAATCACTGTTTCCCTTGGGCTTTCCAGACCATTTTGGAGCAACAGTCCGTTGAAATCCCATATACTGCACCCACACTTCACCACAGCCTACCATGAGCTGGCAGGGAGTCATGCAGGATTTCACTGGACTTGCGCCTTAATAGCACTTTGCCAAAAATAATGATTGTCAGCAAAATAATTTGGAAAACTTCCTAAAATAAAATGTAATTTCTGTGATTTTCATTTTTCATCAGGAACTGAAAAATGCCCCAGATTTCATAAATTGGTTGCCATATCCTTTGTGGCCTGTGAGTCATCTCCTAGATCTGTGGCAGGAAGAATTTCTTTTAAAAAAGTTTTTTGTTACCACTTAGTCTCTCATTCTGAGGCTCGTAGAGGAGATATCGCCTGCAAAAAAACCTGACAGACCATAGGTTACATGATTGTAGCTGGACTAATGCATTAATCAGTGCTAGGGACTGATCTCCAGCTGTAGATATAACCAATATGACCAGATCAAAGAGAAATCATAGGACTGATATGATGAAGCTACTAGACTGAAGCGTAAAAGATGTCATTTCAGATGGAGCCTAAAGCCTATGGCTACATCTGTAGCAGGAAATAAAATACAATTGGGACCATTCTCTGACATGGAGGCCACACTATTAAACTCTCTTAATATCCAAGATAGGTTGGCTACATCCAAACTGGTTATTGGGAATCGTCCCTGACCCATGACATGTCCTGAATAGTGCCTGGGAACCATTCTGAGGGATGGTCCGAAATGAAACCACCCAAGAGCCACTCCAGCAATTCAGCAGTGCAGAGGTTTGAGATCTAGTGCCTGGGAATGTTTTTCGGTACCACAAAATTTACTAATACCAACCATAGCCTGAGCATCCATTCGTCTCTCTCAAAATCCATCGAACACTAGGCTCAGAGATGCCAGTGCAGCAGCTTCTAGTGAGGCCCACAAGGCAAAATGCTTTCTACTCTTCTCACCTAGTCTCCTTTCTTTTAATTTTATGCCCTTTTAGTTAGTTCCTATTTAATTTTATGCCTGGCAGTCTGACAAGAGAATTTATATGACTTGACAAGAATTTGAATCAGAGTTGCAGCTGCTGCAACCATTTCACAAGAGGCAACATAACAGTGGCTTATAGGCAGCCACGGCACCACAATGAAAAAGGGAAGAAATTAAAAAGCAGGATATCCTTTGGAGATGCTACTGCTCATTCAAAACAGATGTGAAACACATTGGTCTGGTGGTAGGATGAACAGACACAAGATTACCTGGCCCAGTAAAATTGCACAGAATCTTTTTGGGCACACACATACACACAAGAACACATGCATATAAATATACATGTGCATATATTTATGTAACTTTGAGGAGGATCCAACCAACATACTGCAGAGGTGCTGTGTGTGTGTGGTAGCTGCACATGGGCAAGCTGCACTCAGCAAATCTGTAGCCTTTGACTCTCTTCTGCTCCTCCTTTGTGGTGGTGCATTTCCCTCTCTTCCCCTGGGCCACTCCATGATCTCAGGAACTCCTGTCAGGCCTTAGCCATTGTGTCACGAGTTGGGCGGTTGAGCGTCCCTTGACCATACCAGGCATTCTTGCATGGCTAAGGTGGGGAGCGGCACTGATCGTGCCAGGAACACCGGCTACCTGATCAAGGTAGGGAACAAAAGCAGGGGATAATTTGTCATCTCTGACAGCCCTGAAGCATTCCCTACCTGGTCATAGCTCAAGTGAAACTATACCATGGTTACCGTGGAACAATACCATAATTACTATCCCGGATCACCCCAGATAGTGGCCAGGATGGAAATTTACTGATGACTAAAGCCAGTCATCTTGCAAACCTATAAACAGCAGCCCCAAGCGAGACCCTCTGAGTTCTCCTGGATGGCAGCGGGCTGCGCCCAGAGTCTCCCTCTGAGTGGGATGCCTCTCAGAGTTCACAAACTCTCAAGTTTGTGATATTCGGAGGACCGCTGGGACCTGGGCTGAAACACTCCTCGGGGCTCAACCATTCGCCTGTTGAGAAATGCCAAGACGTTTAACGTGAGTATTTCACAGGCTCGAGGGGAATTTTTAACATGTACCTTTATCTAGCTTTAGGCCTTTATGTGTGAATTGATGTAGATCTTTTGTGTGTGTATGTGTGTATTGATTTAGATAACCAGTAATAAGCATAATCTGTAATCAAATCACTTTAGTAATTGTAGTAAACTTGATTACCTCACTTTGTAACTGCTAAACTAGTCAATGATTAAGTGCTGTTAAAATCTTATGATCTAGCTTAAAACTGTAAATGAAATTTAAATTGCTGCTAAACACATATAATCCCTTAGGCATAAACTGTTGACCAAGTCTGAGACTATGGGTAAATCCAGCCGCACTTAGACTCATCTCTGAGAAGGAGTTTAGAAAGCAAGGGGGTCTACTCTGAACCTCTTGACTCAACGGGAGGGTCTCCTTACCCTTTTCGTCCTCAGTCTTTCTATAAATCATTCCAACACAATTCTGACATGATTTTCCCTGTGTATGCTTAATCCATGTAATGAGTAATAGAGTGAACTTTGCCATTGAATTCTGTTAAGTCGCCCTTTTATAAATTTCTATTAAAATCACTTTTGCTGATACCTTTGCCAGTGATTCTTTAAGCAGCCTCAAAACCACTCATTCGTGACATTCTCCCGCCCCACACAGCCTTCATCAAGGTAGCTATGGGTTTACTATGACCAAGGCAGCAGTCCTTGTTGCAGTAAATTCTGAAGGTAAGTGAACACTACTGAACACTGAGTGGAGGTTAGTGTACCAAAAGGTTTAATAAGGAAGGAGCCATTTACATGCATATTTACTTCTAGAAGGATCTACTCCATCATTTCATTTTACCGTTTGCAACACAGAGACCAGAAACTTCTCCAGCATTTATCTTCCACCCAAGAGGCCTTACATTTGAGTACTTGTTCAAAGAAATGTTTCCAGTTTTTAGCTAAAGACATCAAGTGATAAAGAATTTCCCGACTCATTAAATGAGATGTTTTAGCATTTGAACTACTTTCTATTAATTTTGTAGAAAAGTGAAACATCTTTAATCAGATCCAAGGCCTTTTAGACTTTAAATATCATCAGTCAGATCCTAAAGCTATATAGGAAGACCAGTGCTCAAGCTGGTCTGCACTGGTGGTACAAGATCCAGTTGCATCATGTAGCAGTTTTATTTTCTTTTGTGCTGAATCGTTAGCAGTGGCATCTTTTTCCTTCAAATTCAGATTCAAGAACTGTATCTGCAACTGCACTTCTGGGAAACCGACAATTTCTGTATAACATCTTTCCTTTTTCAGGCCCTCATTACTAGGTAACTCAAGGAGATGTCGTCTTTGTGAGAGATGAATATTACACGCATTCATTATCGTCTGACCCTTTTGGACTGTACTTCTATTGGAAATCAAAGATTTTATTTTTCACTAAGGAAATATAGACAAACTAAAAGCGTTGGAAGGGTGGGATACGTCTGACAAAATGTAGATGTCTACAGTTATATGGCTGTATATGAGTATTTCAAGCAAGACTCCCAGTATACTCAGTCTGGACCTGTGATTTACTCCAGACTCTGAATAGTAATTTAGAGGGTGCCTCCACTGAATAGAGTTAAAGCCAAACAGAGATGGCTCTGCCATGTCTCCAGTCTCCCCAAGGCTGCCAATTTCATAACCAGAGTGAGATACACTCTCATGACATGGTTAGACACAAAGCACAGGCATGGTTCATCAGATCTTGGCTCCTCCAGTTTCAGAGGTATCAACGTTTAGAAGATTCACAAAAGACTTATCCCATATTCTTCCAAATAGTATAAGGCACAAAATAGTCCTGAAATAAACTGTTCAGCTAAAGATCTTCTGTAAACACCAAACACCAAGCACGAAAAAAAGAGAGCAAGAGAGGTACAAAGATATCGTAAGTCCTAGGCCCTTGAATGTGTTAGATACATGTAGTAGATCCCTTCTTACCAATACCGCCTTTTCCACCTTTGCTATTGCTCATTCTCTCCTGAGGAAGATGCTGGGGAGAAATAAGCACAGCCCAGAAGCCAGTCTAATCAAACCTGCATTTAAAATAAAGTTAATCATCCTTAAAATTTTCTAGCTCCTTCTAAATAGAGCGCAATTTGAAATATTTACAATAGTTAAGGAAATAAAGAATAAAAATGACTTAAATTTAGTAAAATGATAAGAGAATTAGTGAAAAAACAATGAAATATTTTCACATCTTTGCCTTCCTAAACAATTTTGATTATTTGTCTCTCTTATCTAACATACTGCTTTTTTTCTGACCTGTCTAAATAATTTTTATTTGCTTTCTTTGCTTTTCGTAACGAAATGGGAAAAACAAATGGTAACTGAAAATTGAAGAAAGAAGCAGTTACTCAAAAAAAAAAATCCACGACTTTTCCAAGCAAAGTTTTCTGGAAAATTCTGACCCACCTATTTTAAAATCAGCTCACACTTACTAAGCAAATGAAATAAGGATGCAGAGTGAATGCAATATTATTACAGCTGTTCAAACCACTGAGCAAACACATTGATTCATTCTAAAGAAACCACATTCGGAAAAGCTATAAAACCTTCATAAGAGGTATTAAATTCATTTGACTTGGTGAATACAGAGCATGTGTATTTTCTGGCATAGGCATGGGTAATAAAATAAATACGGATGGAACTAAACCAAATGTCTGTGCTACTGTAGTTAGTACTTAGCAAAGTTGCTATGGAGAGCATCTGACTTTCCTTGAAGACTAAAATTAAAAGTAGCATCAAAGCTTTTAATCTGATTTTCCATTTTATTGACTTGACAGTGGGATACTAATCTTAGAGAAAACCAATCATGAGTTGGTTTTCATGAGCTTTTTCTACCAGTCCTAGAAAATTTTCATTATCCTAAACCTAATGATGTTTCTTACTTGCAGTTTCTATAGCTTTCTTTTTAGATCAAGCAGTTTCTTATGGCTCCCTATAGATTTTCTACTTAGCACATTTAACCAAAATCTTCAAACATTTCCTTTTCTGGCCTACGTAGTCCATTTTTTTTAAGATATGAGAATGTCTAATTGCATCCATGCAGACTATATTATGTAAACTGCACAATCCAAGTGAAATTGTCTGAAACCAATTGCATAGGCGAGGAGTAAAGATTAGTTAGCCATAGCAACGCTACTGGGAGTGAGCAAGTGCAAGGGTTGCATGCGTTCCTGAGGGAGAGACAGAAGAAAGAGGCAGGAAGGAGTTGTTTATAATTTTATTGCTCCTCATACACCACCAACAGGCTGAAAAGAGCTGCCTCTGCCCACTTTCTGATATCGCATATTCAAAGTTCTCTATCAAAGGTTGCCCAGAGAGGCGGTAGATGCCCCATCCGTGGAAACATTCAAGGTCAGGTTGGACAGGGCTCTGAGCAACCTAGTTGAACTAGTTGATCTAGTTGAAGATGTCCCTGCCCATGGCAGGGGGGTTGGACTAGATGACCTGGAACATATCAGCTTCACGTATCCAAGCCATGAAATCATCAGATGATTTCAAATCCCAAGATAAAATTCTGCATTTAGTTTAGCATTTTTCTCCATGTTAGTTTTAAACATTCTCTCTTCAGTTTTCTGCTGAAAAAGCCACAGCACACAAAAACTATGAAGTTTCAATTAGGAAAAAGTTGTATACATATTTATTGCACAAGTAAAAAATAACATTTTTGAGTCTTAAAAAATGACTTGAAAATCTCATACAATTGTAGCTCAATTGTATGGACAGGAAAAATTGTGGAACAGGAAAACTTTGAATCCCAAATACCAGACTTTATAGGAATACAATACTGCTGGTGACAATCAAGACTGGGAAATTCCTGAAGTTTGTTGAAGATAATTTCTTGCGACAAGTACTCAGTGAGCCAACTAGGAAAGATACCCTCCTAGACTTGTTATTTGTGAATAGAGAAGGACTCACAGGAGATATGATGGTAGGTGGTTCTCTTGGCCATAGTGATCATGAAATGTTTGAGATTAAAATTTTCGGTGTAATGAGAAAAAAGGTCAGCAGCGTTGCTATCCTGGATTTCGTGAGAGCAAATTTTAAGCTGCTTAGGGAGCTACTTAGCAGTGTCTCATGGGAATTTGCTTTTGGGGACTTAGGAGTCCACAAGTGCTGGTCAGTTTTTAAGAACCACCTGTTAAAAGCACAGGCAATTCCCCTGTATCGTAAGTCAAGCAAATGGGGCAGAAGACCAGCTTGGCTGAAGAGGGAATTCCTCATGGAGCTCAAGAGGAAAAAGAAATTGTATGATCTCTGGAAGCAAGGTCAGGCTTCACAGGAAGATTACAGAGCCGTGGTTCGCATATGCAGGGAGAAGACATGAAAAGCCAAAGCTTAACTAAAGTTGAAACTGGCTAGCGTTGTGTCAGACAAGAAGAAAGGATTTTTAAATATGTCAATAGCAAGAGGACATCCAAGGAAAACAATAAAACTGGTGAAAGGGCTGGAAGGCATGTTCTGTGAGGAGCGGCTAAGGACTCTGGGTTTGTCTAGTGTGAAGAAAAGGAGGCTGAGGGGCGAACTCATTGCTCTCTACAGCTTCCTGAGGAGGGGAAGTCGCGCAGCAGAGCCAGCCAAGAACGAGTCTTGCTCAGGGTATCGGTATAGACATGGTTTCAGGTTGCGTGGGAGGTTCCGACTTGACATTAGGAAGCATTTCTTTACAGAGAGGGTGGTCAAACACTGGAACAGGCTTCCTAGAGAGGTGGTCGATGCCCCAAACCTGTCAGTGTTTAGAGGCATTTGGATAATGCCCTTAATAACATGCTCTAACTTTTCATCAGCCCTGAAGTGGTCAGGCAATTGGACTACATGATCGTTGCAGGTCCCTTCCAACTGAAATAGTCTAGTCTAGTCTAGTCTGTTTTATTCTATGTTTATTTTGGCGTAAGACCTAACATAACAAAGAAGCGAGTGGTCCACATTGAACCCACGAATGTTAGTAACAAATGGAGATGTTAGTTTGTACTGACATCAGTATTTTAGAATTGATTTGACAATGAATTTGAGTTGGTTGACAATTAATGTATCAATGTCCTACAGTTAGTGCAGCCCTGATAGCCAAGCCTGTGCTACCTTTGGACACAACATCTCAACAGCTCAGGTATTGCTAAAAACAGAGTTGGGGCAACACAGATTTCAATGTTGGCTAATGGTGTAAGCTTAGTCTCTGAGGCATGCTAGTGGGGTGATAGCCATCACTGCAATGAAGAAAAGGGGTTGTAGTGAGATGGGTGTCAGTCTCTTCTCCAAAGTAACAAGTGATAGGACAAGAGGAAATGGCCTCAAGTTGCACCAGGGGAGGTCTAGATTGGATATTAGGAGATATTGCTTCACCGAAAAGGTTGCCAAGCATTGGAACAGGCTGCCCAGGGAAGTGGTTGAGTCACCATCCCTGGAGGTATTTAAAAGACTTGTAGATGTGTTGCTTAGGGACATGGTTGAGTGGTAGATTTGGCAGTGCTAGGTTGACGGTTGGACTCAATGATCTTAAAGGTCCTTTCCAACCAAAATGATTCTATGATTCTAAATAGGTAAGAAAGTCCCTATAAAATAAACCACCTTTTTTCCAGAAATAAGAATTTAGTTATTGAACTGTTAAGAGCAGAAAGATCTTTTTTTTCAAAATATAACTAACTTTTCTAGAGCATGAGAAAACTGAAAAGAGAATTGGTAACAGCCAGGCAAACAGGTTTTCCTGTGTCAGGTAGCAATAGCTACCGACATGCATTCAACACAAAACACGTTCTGCAGATGTTCAGCTGTATCACTCCACAGCAGATGCTGCTCACTGGGGTTCACATCTCATACCCTCCAACAGCAGGAACTACTTCTGGGAGCTCTGTCTGGAGATGATTGTGAAACCCTTCTCAGTGACTTAACCACAAATACATACATGTGGGTTTGCCAACTGACATTTTAGCCTGCAGATAGCAGTAGGGGCATTTCATGAACGCAGACAGGATGTGGCAGGCATGAGGCTCGATCCGAGAAATTCTTCACCAAGATTTTTCTTCATGACAGCAAGTTAAAGATGTGTAAGAGTGAATTTGTCTGTTCTGTCTGAAACATACCGTTGACATTCAGGCTAAGTTTAGATAAAGCACCTCAGGAACAGCCTAGATTTGCAGCAGCACGAAGCTCAGCACATAGTATAGGAACAGGGAAAATCCTTAGCTACAGCAAGCTTCAAACTACTCACACTTTTAATGGCACTTAAGCAATTCAATTTAAAGCTGACTTGGCTGTCTTCAAACTACACCACTTTCAAAATAGACTATAGAGCTATCTTAAATCAGGTTAGAAACTGGTTTGATCACAAAGGTTAAGTTCATCCTGTCTAACTTCAGAAATTCAATCGCCATATGGGAGGCCTGAGGGTATCAAAAACAGCCATATGGGGCTAGCAGATATGAGACAGGACATATGGTAAGGTCATGCCCTCTGGATAGGTACCTGAAGGCCAGGTAATTTGTTCTAGGGCCTTTCAAATAGCACTTGATGCTTACATTTAGACAGCTGCATCAACCACTAGCTGTTCAGAAGTCAAACACCTGGGGCAAGATCCAATTGCCTACATCTACGTGCTGACTGCTTAATGCGAAAGACTCAGATACCCAAGACATCCACACAGAACAGGGAGACATGACACAAAACAAATGGGGGCCCATGTCTTTCTGGAGAAGCACCTGGAAGCCATCTGGGACACTGCACATCAGATTTGCTTACGTACTTACATGTGGGCAATTGAACCTCACCCCAAAGTTGGCTTTGATTTGAGGTTCAGACACTTGATTTGGTATCTAAACCTAATATAGCTGTCTACATGTAAATTAGTCAATGGAGATCTAATTAACACACTGGAAGAGCCTAAAGAACTGATTAAATGTAAGTGTCTATTCTTGTTTATCTGCCATCTGATGTCATGGTTCTCAATTCTGCCTGATCTCCCAAACCAGGACTTTCCCACTCATGAAGACTTTCATTTGGCAGACAAAGCTTACTTCTAGAATTCAACATCTAATTCCCCTGCACCTTTGGGGCTGCTACCTCAAATTTGAGAATCCTATACTAGACCCTGCTGTAGCAAAACAAATGTGCTTGAACTTGACTCCCCAAACTTAGCACGCCCAGACCTAAAACTTATCTCTAATAATTTAGCATTATATGCTAATTCTGTATTTTTAAAACTCTATGAGGCCTGTTACAGCTCAATCATTTTAAAAGCTGCTAGAAAACAAGCCTGGAAATATGGACTTGTATTAAGTCACTCAGATTTTTTGATCACTATGTAACATGCATCTGTAGCTACAAAATATTGCAAGAGACCTTAGAATAAGCTAGTTCCTCTAATGAGCACTTCCTTTTTCCTTTTTTCCTTTTTCTCATTTTTAAGGCTTTATTTAATTCTTTTCTGCTCCAAAAGCCTATAAATATGACAGAGAGAAGGAAAATATGGTTAATATTGTGAAAACCAGTTCCTAGACTGGTTGCTATAACAGCCCTCAGCAGATCATCAGATGGAAGTAGAAGAAAGTGAAAACTGGACCATGAGGACCAGAAACAAGGTTACTCCTTTTCTAAGCTTTTCCTTTTATGTAAACACAGAGCATGAGGAATGCTACAACTCAGTCCAGCAATATAAACCTATTCCAATAAATACATTAGTGTTGGCATTTTGAAGAGCTTCAGTCTCACCTCAGGAACTCCTGGACCCAGAATATTGTTACTTTTCTCTTACCTAGAATAAATTCTAATGAAATTCAATGAGAAATCCTTTCTGACCACTTCCTAAAAACCTGCATTTCCAGGGAACAGGGTGACATAATGGGAAACCATTGCAGAAGCTGTGACTAACCAGACCCTTTCCCAACTGAACCAGCAAAAATATTCCAGAGAGAGCAGCTCTCTGGAGGAAGAACCACTCTTGTGGTTGAAGCAGTCCTATGCAAGACAGATGAGCAGAGCAGCAAATATTCACACCCATCCAGCGTGTAATTACTGGAGTTCAGTCTACAGCCTCTTCAGTCTGACCTTTCATCAACACAATCTGTTTCTGTCAAGGAAAAGGCGATGATAGAGCAGAAGCTAATCGCCACTTCTCCATTTTAGTTTGAAAGAACTTATTGTGTGATCTTATGAATGAGGCCTGACACAGTAACTACACAATTATTTAGTTGAAAACAATGATAGAGGATTTGCATATCACTCATTAAAACACTGGGGAAGCAGAGTTTAAAGTATGGATATGCATGAAGGCTGCTGCTTTTTGTTGTAATCCTGTTGTCACGGTTGTTTGCATTAAACAAAAAAAATTTATATTTAAATGTATGTACCTTTCATATTCCTTCCTTTGTGCCTTTGTATGCCAGTCACAAATTTTCTCCACCAGAAATTGTTGCAGGCAGGACTCTTTAGATGTCTGCCAAAAGACTCGTCAATGGATCAGGCTTACAGAGAAACTGCAAATGTGTAAAACACTCGCACCCAAAGCAATTTAAACAAGAGCTGCTCTGCCTCTGTTCCATTTACTTATATGACAGAAAAAAAAAAATATTTTAACCCCCAGAAGAGCCTGGGACCAGGGTATAAGTGATCCATAAAGCTGTTATGCCTCCCCTCAGAATTGTGGAACGTATGCAGAAGACAAATATATTTCATTTCAGGTATCTGCAATTCATTGAATCATTTTTAGTCTTCTGTCCCACTTCTTGTGGATGGATCTTCCTTTCTATCTACTTCAGAACAAAGCCAAATGGAAAAAAACTATGATCCAAAACTGGCACAAATTTGTCCCTCTGTGGGACTACTACAAATAGCCTCCAGTTTTGCACATCCAAATGAGAGTCCTGCATACCCATCCCCTTATTTTCTACTGCCATCAATGAAAAAACCAAAACTTTTTAATCTCTAGCTCTTTGAAGATAAAAGTGCAAGCAAGATTTGTCAAACATGCAGATAAAAGGGAACAACTATTTATTGCTGTTATTGAATTTAGCAGATATTATTGAGCAATCCTGAAAATCAGTATAAAGACACAAGGAAACTGTTGTCAAGAATTTAAGTGGCTTGTTCAAAGCCACAAAGCTATGAGAAAACACAGTCACTCTTTGCAACAGTGTCCATAAAAGACTGACTAAGATAAAGGCAGATTACTTTTCCCAAGATAAGAAATGCAGGTGCCATTTTCACAGATGAATTCTCCATGTCATCAAAATCCTACGTTAAGAGTCTGATTTTTTCAGTAATGCACCTCCTAGATGCAAATTTGGAGAAGCCATACCACCATCTCTCCACTGGAATAGAATCCCCTCATACAAGGAAAACAGGACATTTAATCAGATTTTGGCCTTGTGGACAGAGAAAGGAGAGGAATAATTACTCTGTGGAGGAAATGAAACTACTTCTGGGATCTTATGCACTAAACAATTGATTGCTTTGATTTTTGTACATATTTTAGGTTATTGAATAAAAAAAATTTAAAACACCAAAATAAATAACTAAATAAATATAAAGAAAATGTGTGTTATAATTATAAATGATCAAAATACAGCTTCCAAGTGACACTACTATCACAGTAGAAAACGTCTTTATTTGTGGACTTATAAGTTAACAGTTAGTTCGTATCTAAAACTCCTGTATTTAAATATTTTTGCATGGACTTGTAAATATGCCAAGAAACTTGTGAGCTAACTGGATTTTAATAAATCTAGCAAGACGCTGTGCACCAATGTTCCATCAACAATGGTAATTTTCTATTTAAAAATTAAATAGGATATTAGAAGCTATCTATTCTTTGTTATGTAATTTTTCTTGTTAGGATTTTCAGTGTAATTTTGAGAATTTTAGCATAATATAGTATATCTGAACCATCCAGATACCATTATTTTCCAGTTATTTTCATGCCAAAATTTTTGAATCAGAGAAAAGATTGCAAAAGATTCAGACTTGCACAATGAGAGTACATCTTTCCTTTAATATTTTGTTTTGTGACTATGCAGAGACAAGGGTATTTTTTTAAATATCCACGATTTATGAAATTAACAGCAAGCTTATTTCACGCCATCAGTGAAAATCTTTTGAAGTATTAGCTAAGCTGTCTACAAAAATGTATGTTTTCCAGTTTCAGTGTGAAAAAGGGTCCCATCTACTACCACTAAATATTTTCAGCAAGATAATATTTTTTTGCTTATTGAAAAAAATATTTGTGTTGTTCTTAATTTTCCCTTTGGAGAGACGTATTGTGTCTGCTTTTCAACTTGTCCTCATTTCTGTAAAGTTAAAAAAGAAAGTGTGACAGTCTATTTCAGTAACATTTTTTTCTTACTGAAGGCTGATGCACAGATAGGTTATAATGAGATAGTTCTTTACATTTTTTCTCTGTGGGTTGTGACAGAGTGCAGCTGGTAAGAGTGGGTGAAGAGATCTGAAGGGAAATGCAGGCCTTATTGAAATCAGTGATTTTTATCACTGGCCTCAAGGGGTCAGAGGTTCCACCCTGAGACTTTAGACTTTTGGAAGCCAGGATCCCAAAGCCTTGCTCCCACATATAATTTATAGTAATTTGAAGTGTGTTGTACCATGCTTATATAACCAAAATACTGCACAATAAATCCATGATGTATGTATTTTCCTCATTTTGAAGTTCCTCATACCCTGTGCTTTATAATAATGGCTCTTCTGTTATTCTTGCATAGTACAAAGTTGTATAACTCACAGAAAATTAAGAAAGCACTGTGCGATCTAGCTCAACTTAGGTACCCACAGAAAAGCTCTGCACTGTGCCCAGGTGAGCACTGATACTTGGTATTAGCCCTTCCTTAAATGTTTGCTCTCTCTCTAGAGAGCCCACGGGCAGGTATTGCAGCACAGCACGCTCATATCTATCTTTTTCCACATAAGTTTCTATATCCTTGTCGTGGTTTAAGACCAGCCAGCAACTAAGCCCCACACAGCCACTTGGCCACTCCCCCCTGGTGGGATGGGGAAGAGAATCAGAAGGGTAAAAGTGAGAAAACTCATGGGTTGAGATAAAGAGAGTTGAGTAGGTAAAGCAAAAGCCGCCCACGCAAGCAAAGCAAAACAAGGAATTCATTCACTGCTTCCCATCGGCAGGCAGGTGTTCAGCCGTCTCCAGGAAAGCAGGGCTCCATCACGTGCAACGGCGACTTGGGAAGACAAACGCCATCACTCCGAACGTCCCCCCCTCCTTCTTCTTCCCCCAGCTTTATATTCTGAGCATGACGTCATATGGTATGGAATACCCCGTTGGCCAGTTCGGGTCAGCTTGCCAGGCTATGCTCCCTCCCAGCTTCTTGTGCACCTGGCAGAGCATGGGAAGCTCAAAAGTCCTTGACCAGTGTAAGCACTACTTAGCAACAACTAAAACATCAGTGTGTTATTAACATTATTCTCATACTAAATCCAAAACACAGCACTATACCAACTACTAAGAAGAAAATTAACTCTATCCCAGCCAAAACAGGACAATCCTACAAGTTCAATTGTCTTTGCTCTAGTTTAATCTCTGGGATGTACTTGAAGAAAATAATCATGTCTCCTCTTCATTGCAACAATGCAAATCACTGCTGCCAACTAATGGTGTTTGGACTTTAGTTGTGAAATTAGCAGCAGCTCTCCCATTACACCAACACAAAAATTGCTCTAGAGCAGAAAGCACAGAACCTGTTCGAGAGCAGAAAAGCAAAGAATCTGTTCCATTAAAATTCAGCAGATTTAGCCCAGCTGACACCAGTAAGGATGACAGTAAAAGGAAATAGAAGTCCAGATTAATATATGATGAACATCTGTGGAATTAGGCCATAATTATGTTAAAACAATGCAGTTATTAATTACTTTGCAATACATTGCAGATGAATCATCTTTAATTACCAACAAACTTGGGCTTATAAAAATACCTGTAAGCTACGTTTTTTAATTACAACAAAGTGTATTTTAGCTATCACTAATGTGTATTTAGATATCACTATTATCAGTCTTTCTTCAACCAAAACTTCAACTTTTTTCTCACTTTTTCACTTTGTCATCTAAACTTCTAGGCTTCTTTGTCTTCTAAGAATTTATTTGTCTTATTTTCTACAGAGTACCAATATATATACTGTATAGCACTTCATTTCTTCAGCTTTGAGAGTCTTGAGTGATATTAACCCAGAGATATTTTTGCCACACAGTGCAAGAAAAGCTGCTACAGCGATAAGCTTTGGAAAGAAAGGTAATTCAAAGGTATTTAAGGGGAGGGCATACTTTTGTCCTTGCTCTGTAAACTTACTGAATTTTACGTTCAGTACTTCCTAAGCACATACTGCAGTTATCTCAGTGGTGGATTACACTGCTAATTCAGGAGCATAGTTAATACACCACATAAAGGAAAGCCTGTTTTTATACACATCTTTGTAGCTCGTGGAGACTTTTGACGGTCAGGGAGGCAACTGGCTCATGTGTTTGGACCTGCACCTGAAGTAGACATACACTACGATGGGAATGAAAAATGAAGTCTTCTGGTGTGTAGTGTGAAAATGAGAGAAAAAAATGGGGGGGGCGAGGAAGGGGGCAGGGAACTCTACTTTGGTGCTTGAGCCTGGTTAGAACAAGCTTTGATCACATTTTGTTCAAAGAGACATCCTGTATCAAAACAAAAATTCCCCAGCTGTTGCTTCATATTTCTTCTTGACCGTAGCCATGTTCTACTTCCCTATGATGCACTCTTACTTCAGCTTTTGAAACTGCTATTTCTCCTTTTCGTTAACTGCATTGTCCTTTAAAGGTGTTAACTTGTACTTTGTTGCTGCTCATGAGTTTGACTACTCTGACTTCCCCATTCAAAAAACAAGCATATCTGAAGCACCCACATACCAAAAACACAGCATTCCTGGGCCACCACTTTGCCTTGAGGATGCGCATGAATGAATGACAGTGAATGGTATAAGCTACGTTTTACGGTTCTGTACTCAGTGCATCAAAGCATGTTTTACGTTACCCAACAGGCCTTGCTGCCAATAGCATCATCAGGCTTAATACAGAAGTACAAAGATGAGTTAAGGGGTGGAGGGAACACTAATACAAAGCTAATGTTTGTGAACCCAAGGATTTCATTCTGAAAGCAAACATGAAGTTTGCGAAAACGATAAAGGGTGCCAAACCCAGCAAATCCCTCCTGATACATAACCTCTTCACACCTGCACTCGCAAGTAGAGGAGTGTTCTTTCTTAGACTCCAGTTCTGGAAACACTCATACACAGGGAAAAATGTTTCTCCAGAGCAGTCTGTCTTTTCCCTGAAAATGCTTTAGTGTGCAAAGCTAAGTAAGCATGAAGGAATTGAAGAACATGGATCTTCTTTTAAAAAGCTGTCTTGATTCTTCTTTTGTTTATGGTGCTGAAAATATCATGCAGCCCCACTGGAGTTGAAATAAAACAGGTGGAAGTGACCAGAAGAATAAAACCCACCACAGGAAAGAAAATACTGTTCAGTGGACACAAATGTCAAATTCAACAGACACAGTTGCTTCTCAAGATCCTCACCACCATAGATCCTCTGCATGGCAGCTCAGGCTGCAAACACAACACACTTCATTTAACATCAGCATGAGAGATACTCTCTACCCTTCCTGACTGCTGTGCAAGGTCAACAGCAAATGTGTAATCAATAAACCTTTTTCTCCTTTCTTAATAGATCTCATAAGGAACCAAATCCATCTTGGGTCAAAATCCTAGCCCCACTGAAAATCTCCAGCAAGTTGCCACTGACTTTAAGAAACATATGATAATAGCTTACTAGATGAGATTCAAGGTCTCCATGACAGCCAGCAGCAGATGCTTGGGAAGTACAAGGCAAAGCATGTAGACAATAGGTCTTACCCTGGCAACTACCTTTAGTGTTTGGACAAATATGTTCATTATTTCATTCATTTTATATCACCTAGGAATGATCAGTCCAAGTCCTCAGGTGAAACTAACCTAACATTTGATCTTGTTGGAAGTTTGGGAGAAAAGTGGTGTATTCTTCAGAAATGGGTACAGTAAATATTGTACCATATTCATTCTGAGAAACAGAGAGAATTCCAGCAGAAACAGGACCTTCTGCTTCATTCTTATCAGCAGAAAGGAAGAAAAGGTAATTTCCAACAGAGCACGCTTTAAGGGAGAAGTAATTTCCTTCTCCTGCCTTGGACTTTCCCCTGAACCTGGAATCCTACAGCCAGGAGAAGGCTACAGGATGCCTTTTCAGTGCTAAGTAATATGCATTTGTATCTTATGAAGGTTTTTAAGAAAGCAAGCAAACTAACCTATGTTTCTCTGATCTTTATACCATTTGTTCTATGACTTTCAGCAGCCACTGAAGGTTTTCAAAACAGACAAAAGAAAAAGGATGTGGTTTTGTTTCTTCTGAGACTTTAAATAAACAGATATAATCTATCTATTGTTTGAAACATAAACAATTGTCTGTTAAGAGTGACTTTCAGCATGCTGTATTGAGAAACTTAAACTGCATGCAACATATTAAGGTACTTTTTTCTGAATACAAGGATTCTATCACACATTTTATAACCCCTGTAGCATCAAAACTATCAAGTTGTGTGAAAGTTCTCAAAATGCCATGTTAGAGAAAAAAAAAGATTGAAAAAAATGCATCATTTAAGAATTTCATGTGTACTTTCCTCCATTATTAGAAAAGAATCAAAAATACAAAAATTCAAGTGCTAGGTCAATTTAATAGTGAGACTACTACTGTTATTTTTCATTTCCATGGAGAAATGTTCTAACTACAACCTGAAGGCATGCCAAATCACCATGCCTTCTACCTTCTCATTTACTGCACTGCCCATTAGCAATGTTAATAATTAGGCTACCAGAACAGACACAATACAGAGGATGGGAAACACAAGGAGAATGTATATTTGTTTAAGGAGCCTGTGGCTGGTGTGACAATTGTTAAAGAACTCCTAGGAAGAGAGAAGGAGAAGGGATGGATGGTGAGCTGAAAAAAGGAAGAGATTGTTGTGAGACAGAAGAAGGTTGGTGAAGTGACATCTGGCAGTAGCTTCTAGTGAAGGGGCATGGGATCAAAAACATCAGATAAGTAAGCTGCAAACTTCAACTATCTTCAAGTTGCCATTGCCAAGATGCAAGGGGTTTCCTAAAAGAAAAAGGACTGAAGCAGTATTTGCAATTTGTTGAAAGTCAGGTGAGGCTTTTTGGAGCAAAGTGTGCAAGCAAAGAGCTCTGCCTCTCATCATCACATGCATGCAGACCAGGACCTGCTAAGCAGTAGGAGTGCAGGCCTCTTAAGTCCTATGCTGGTTCAGAGGTTTTAGGGACAGCTACTGATTCTGTCTGCAAAAAATATTGTGGAACATTTCCTCTATCCTTCATCCTGGTATTTTGTTGCCTAAGGGTTTCTGGAGGCACAGAAAGGCTATAGGAAACTAATAGTGTCTATGCGAATAGACTTTTTCTTACTCTGAGCTGAGCAGGCAGGTAGGAGGTGCCTCTCTCTCCCCATTGACTACTAATAGTTATTTTAAATTGGACTCCTCAAGTGTAGGTATCTAAGTGAAACCCAAACCCCAATTAAAGGTTGGCTTCTGAATATGTCCATAAGCATCATAGTGTTGACTATGTCCAGCAGCTAGGTGCCTCTCCCATGTTCTAGGTCCAAAGGGTCTCTCAGTTTCTTTGGCCACTCTTCTAGGTCTCCTCCCACCTAGCATATGAAGTAATCTCTTGGCTACACAACTGTACCCGGCTTATCCTCTTTCCTCTCTCAAAGTGTGGCTTCAGTAGTAGCAGCTGAAAGGTGTCTTAATCTTGGAAAACTGAACTAAGGAACTTAGTTCTGAACTAAGGATCAGAAATGGATGATATAACCCCTGTTATGAAGGAAAGTATGACCCATGACTTAACATTTTCTACTGTTTGTTTCAGGTCACTGAAGCATTTTCTATTGCCTATTTTAGGATAGGATAAATCATTTCCTAGTGGTGTTTGTTTGTCATTCTTGCCAATAGAGAAAGCACACGTGACCAGCTAACTTAGAGGAGTACCTTACTCATGAGCTTGAAGACACTGGTGTAGCAATCGGGCAAGGGGGGAAGTTCCCCTTCTAACTGATTCATGTTCCTCTGCCCACTCCTCCTCTGATGTATCCACAAAGGAAAACAAAAAAAAAAAAACATGAAGGCATGTAAATTTAACTGTCATAATGTTGAATGGCTGGGGTCAGAATGTAGAGAAGAATAAAAATGTATTTTGAAGAATAAATATGGAGAAATCCTACAATAGCCAACAAGGACGATTGGGAAAATTTAAACATTCTAGGAATTTCTGAGTTTGTATCTTGTAAGGATCTCAGACTCTGTCCATGAATAACTGAAATAAGGTTCTAGGAGAAGAGAGTGAAGATGAGCTGCTAAGAATAGAGGTGTGACATCAAACCACACAGGATGAAGGGATTACTCTCAGTTGCTCATTTCACTGAATGGTATAAAGGGTGGGAAGAAAGAAATTTCCATATTGCTTCGTCAGTAGGCTCAACAAGAAGACAGAGAATTTGAAGATTAGTGACCCTGTAGATCTGAATTGAGGTCATGATAATTTGTCATAAATGAGCAACTACATGTTTAGAGAGAAAATGGTAATTTTCAGTTCATTGTTATAAATTTGTCAAAAGGTATATGTTTTAATTATAATTAGCATTCCTAAATAGCTGCTTGGTTCCTCCTTTTGCGTAATGCAAATCAATAAGTACCCAATGACTATTTAATTGCTATTCATTGTGCAAAAGATTACCCGAATTCACATGCAAACAAGCATGCACATCTGAAGAATAAAACCAATAAAATGTGATTTTTTATGAAATGTTCTGTGAAGCAGAGAACACAAAAAAGTATGTCCCGTCATTATCTTTGAGTTCAGCAAAATTCTTGTCAGATGCTGTACATAATTATGCTTGTGCATCTTTTAACACAAAACTCAACATAATTTGATCACTGTGTCATTCAAAAGTTTCACTGCCAAATCAGGAAGCACAACTCATGCACTATGAGCGGTGTGACAAATCACACTTGACAAACTGAGATTAGTCAAAGTAAACAGTTTGGAAGCAAACATAGTTTGTAACTGCGTCTTCAATAAGTCTGTGAAGAATGAACGCATTCATTTGCAATCTAATGGTCAAATCTAAGTACACTGCAGGTCTGTGCACAGATCATTTCCATAACAAGGTCATTTAGAAATCTCTAGTCTGGGCATATTTGTGTAACTCCTGTCAAATCTAGAGATAGGAACTGGGCTGGAAAATTTGATTTGAGAACGTGACTAAGATTCACAGTGGGAAATCCAACCCAGAAATCTTTTCTTTTAATCACAGATGGCTGGCATCCTCACTAAATGCTGGTTAACTTTAGAAGCCCTGGGATTTTGCAGGAGGGAAGTGGGGCTTTGCATGATTATGTCCTAATTGGAGGAAGTGTTTGCTTCACTGTTTCATATAACACAGCTGCACATCTATTGAATTTTCTGGACTGGATTTTAATGAACAGTTCATTGGCATATAACTTCTTTCTTGTTTCCTCCTTGCTGGGCTTTTAGGGAGGGTAGAAGAAGAAAGGATTGTTATTCTTCTTCCACTAAATTTCAGTTAAAACCCACTAAACTGATGTGTCCTAATTTCTGTAGATTACATTCTTCTGGAGACAATCCAGAAAGTAGGGAATAAGATTGTTCTAGGCCTACTGATTAGGAGGGCAGTCAAACAAAAATACTTAGTTTACCACGAAACACATTCGGCCGCAGTAAGTTCATCCAGCACAAATGGTAAATGCAAATATTTTAACAGAAATTGCTATACGAGAGAAAGTGGGTCAGTACATCTGATATGCTGAACTGCAGAGACTACAAGTTAGGGCCAACTGTCCACATAAAACTTAAAGTTGTCCTTTTGTGTGGTGTTAGTCTTGTATATACTGTCCTTCCTGGGTTGGTTTAAGTCAACGCACAGAGATGAGCCTGTAAGACCACAAGGAGTTAAGCATTCAAGCCATGTGTTGACATAGCCTCTTAAAGTTTTGACATTCATGTTATCTCATTTCAAAGACAAGGAACTGGTTATACAAACCTCTGTTTCCCCGTCAAAATATCCAAAGTCCCAGGATCATTTTCCCAGTTGGAACCCTTTAGAAAAATGAGGTACCTTCCTTTTCAAAGAATAAAGAACATATTTGAAGATACAGCTTTATTCCAAGAAAAATGTCCGATACCCAAGAATCAAATCCTACAAATACTTACTACGAGGGGAGTTGCCTTAGTGGTAAGATTACCGCATAAGGTGATAAGCACTACATGTTTGGAGCAATATACCTCAGCTAAAGTCTCTCAGTAGTAGAAACTTGTATTTGGACATCAGGTTATGAATAAACTGATTTGCTTCAATACTCAAATCAAGCTGTGTCCTGGTGTTTTAGTCAAACAAAATATTTTGTCTGACCTGAAATGTTCCATTTGCTTTTTTTTAAAACTGTAGCTTTGAAACATCATTTTCTAACAAAGCATAAAACTATTTTATCTAAAAGTTGTAAAATAACAAAATTTTTGGGAAGGGCTGAAACTATTTAATGAATTCAGGCTGAGCTCAGAAATTGTTCTATTCAACATGAAACTGCATTATTTTAACAGATGAACTATTTCCCACTCCACTCTATTCCTGTGGCTGTTTGAAATGTATTAGTAAAACGCGCTTTTCTCTGTTTCTGCATTACACGTACATTTGCACAAGGTGTAACCACATATCACCAGTTTTTAGTGGCAAGAGACAAAAGGGGGAAATTTGACTGGACAGACTCAGTGTTTGGAGTTAATTATCGCCCGTTATGTGCAAGTGCTTTTTTCATCAATCTTAAAGTACATTCACAACAACATTCTTCCTAAAATATTTGATCCATCTATTATCATGTTGTCATCTCCATAATAATCTTAGGCTCAGGAGTAGACTTAAGCTTATACAAAATATAAGTTGGTATAAAACACTTACAGGAAGACCGACTCACATCCATAGAGCCAGAGAAAGGCAGTGGGGGAAACTGGTTGTGAGAGGGAATTTCTGTTAGAAGATACAAAGTTAGTAGGCCAGTTTTCTTCATTTTGTTAAACTCTGGACTGTATTTTCACTTAACATTGAATTGTCTTTCAACACGATAGCCCGAGATGTGGGTTGGAGTGGCGCATGCGCAGTCTGGGCATGAGGTTTCCTCTGTTCTCCAGCCCGCGTTAACAGTGGTTCCCTGCTTGCTGCGTTCCTTACCCGCCTCTCCTCGGTCGGTGCCAATGCAAAATAGAAATGACAAAGCACATATTTGCTTCTGAATTTGCATTTGAATTTTTTTCCTGAAATGTCAATATCCTTAGGTTTTCTTTCAGATGCTAGACATATTACCTCTTGTTTTGACTATCTTGTTCCTGACATGAACAACCTCTGAACATGCCACTTTCATACAGAAATATCTGCAGCAGGTTTTTAGCATGGGCCACAGTTCTTCAGGTAGAGCAAACAGATACGTTCAATGTGTCAGAAAGAAGATTAAAGAAATGCAAACTTTCTTTGGGTTTCATATCCCTGGAAAGTTGGATGCCTAGCAAGTGACAAAGGTGAAGAGTCTCAGTGTGGAATCCCTGATGTGAAGACATAGCAGTTCTCTCTCTCCTCTTGGTTTCATAAGAAAGTGAGGGCTTGCAGTTTGTCATCCTTACACACTGGCTGCAGAACTGACTCCATTGCTTTAGAGATGTAGAATGGTAACACAGCAGAAAGGTGTCCTGTTTTTGATAATACCTAAAATACTTCACTCCAATGAAAAATTAATTGAAGAAAGAGAAAGTCTATTCAGCAAATTGAATATGATATCATACTTCTGCACTGTTAACGTGATTGCCATAGTCATACTTACATAACCTCCTATCTTTCAAAATCTTAAAGAAACATTAACTAATACACATTCAAAATATACTTGCACATTAATACATTGAAGTGAGATAAAAGGAATAACCACTGTGTACAGATGAGCACTGTATAGCATGTACCTGTTCTGGCATGCAGCAGTTTGATGCGGTCATGCCATGACCGTGCTGGTATACCCAGTATAGCTCTGTGCTTGGGCCTCTCTCCTTCCCCAGTGCATTTGCTTCTGCCTGAACTATTTTCTCACGAATCAATCTGAGCATAGCTTCCTTGTCCTGCATTGTGAAGGCACACGTTCCCTTTAACATACAATATTTGAATATATGTTTTGATTCTCGGAAGTGCTGGTCAGAAGAGAGATAATGAAGCTCTAACAATGTCTCTGTTTACTTTGTCATTGTGAAGACATAATATGATGACATCATTCAAAACATCCATAAAGTGACACAGCTAGACTTCTTTTCAGAATCAACTGAACAATAAAATACCACTGGATGTAATTCAGAAGCAAGGACCCTTTTGCCCTGTTAGTTAGTGCATTGCTATTATTATCATCCAAAGTAAGCATATGAAATAAACCTGACTGAGTATTTTGCTTCTAGAGATAGAATAGTAAGAGATACCGATGCTGAGCATTTTTAGGGGAAAAAAAAAATCTGACAAGCCATTCTTAAAAACTGTTTCCTGAAGGCACATAGTCAGTCAAAGTCCTTCCTGGGTCAACCTTCATTGATCGGAGTAGTTAGACCATTAGGGAATGCTATTTTAGAAGAGTCAGTTTCACAGTCAGTCACTACAGAACAGGAGCAGGACTTCAAAGCATGTGGCCCAACGCCGACTTTTTTTGCCTGTCTATTAAGCAAAGTGTAACCTTTTCTCTATGATATGGGTAGACTTTGAGCAGTGGTCCATATCTTTGTCACCTTGATTTTAGATTGAAATGCACCATTACCTTCAGACCGCAATGAATTCATATTAAGGGAAAAGCTAAAGACGACATTTTGTGTCATTCTCTAAACAATACCTAAAAGTAGATTACAGTAACTTTTCAGGATCTGATGAAGGAGGGAAAATACTTGCAGCTTCCTTATGTCTGCAGACAATTTCCCCCACACAAAAGGAATTTCCAGTTCCAATTTCTAACTGGTTTGGATGTACTTAGTACTACTTCTATGAGGCTATAAACAAAGCAGCACTTCCTAGACCAGAGAATAAAACATTTGTATATCAATACTGATATTTTTGGAACTTTCCTTATATGCAATGACACAGACCTGCATCAGGAAGAGGAGAATCAAATGATCAAAACATCTCTAAGGAACTCAAGGGACATGACACCTCTTAACTCTGTGTAACTGCAAAGTGAGCACACTGATATCAGCATAACCACCGTTTCTAAAGGTGTCTGTTTTTCCTGTGTGTTTTTGTAAATCACCTGTCCAAAAGACATTTTGAAGTGAGAGGATTTCTTCTAAGAAAAGTGATGATAATCTTCATGCTATGTCACCTTCTCGTGCAAGTCTGCTGAGGAAGGACAACTTGTTTCAATCACACAGGGCATAAGCCCCAAAAGATCTTCAAGTGCCACCTGCAGCAAAATACCAAAGCCCAAATCTAAGTGATCCAAGAAAAAGCAGTGCACAAAAGTCCTTAACTGTACACTGTATGTTTCAGTTACACAGGTACCTATAGGTGCCTAACATTCAGCATGAATTTCACCTATGAGTCTTTGATGCGTAATAAACAGGCATACCATTGAACCAAGAAGTTCCTGCTCCAAAAGGAGCGTACCCAGCATGCCAGCTTGAATGCCACCTCTCTTCTCCTTCCAGCTGCTGCCATCTCTCTCCTGCTGTGTCCTGCAGAGCAGGGAGGTCTGCAGAACCAGGCAGGAGATGCTCTACCCTCATGTCCTTCAGATACACAGCTCGTCTTCCACCCACAATGGAGGAAGAGAACAATTTGGCCTTTATGTGATATTATGACTTTAAAACTGCAATTCTACCAGGATAGAAAGGAATCCTCACACAAAGGAATAGGTTAATGGGAAGACATTTAAATAAGACATTTACCTAAGTCTTGGAACTCACACAAATTGTTTTTCATGTTTAGAAACACATACATGCATATGTATGAAAGAAAACCATTTAAAGGATGAAATTCTTACCCAACCTCAGTCATGGTCATCTCCTTTCTAGACTTGTAAAAGTTTGGTGTCTAGTCTAGATTCCATCAATGCCACTAGTGAGAGAACGAGAGATTCAGAGGGTCCTTCATCCCACCTATTGTGCCTCTTGCTGTGTAACAGGATTGGTTGTTTTTGGCAGTGACTCTCCCTTTATATTTGACCATACAGAGAACACGATGAATGAGATTCAATGGATTTCAGACGACTGAAGTCTGATGACCAGAATTTTTAAATTACATGTTTCTGGCTCTACTAGTAGGTTCCCTTCTCTTGAACCAATTGCATTGGTTTGAATGGCACAAGGCAATCAAAATGTGCATTAAGGAATAAAACAGAGATTCCTTATGTAAATAAGATTGGGCATAAAGGGGTAAGTGAGAATTAGAGAGGGACATGGCACAGGCATGCTAAATCATGATGCATTCTTGCACTATTTGCTAGGAGACAGACACCTTAGGAGAATCTATTTACCACTGCCCTTAGAAATTAATCCCTGGCAGCTCTCTGTGTTGGGGGAAAGAAGTCTTTAATTAGCCCATATAATTTTAATTCCCTGCAACCCTAGATGTTGCTCATACCATAGCTGGGAATATAGTACCTGTTGACTTAACATGTATGAGGGGTTTGAAAGAAAGCCAATTTAACAGGGAAGGAAAATCCAAGGGTTATTATCCTCTGGGTTCAAATTACAGCAGTGTCTGGTTGAACTCTTTACCTGAGTACAAGAACTGCCGGCTAAAACCCAATATGCATTTTGATACAACATGGGAACTTTTTGCCATTTGATGGATGTCATTTTCTGCTAGGTCATGTATAAGGTTGTGAAGGAGAGGAATTAGGAGGTGATACTCACTGAGATGAAGAGGAATTTTGGACAATGGACTACGTCCCACTAGCTCAGTCATCTACCTCCTACCAGTGAAATCTTTCTGCTGATTTCCATGAGCTTTGGACCCTGCCCAGAATGATGATGTGGCAAACCAGGAAGTGTGAAAATCCAAAACCGCTTGTGTGCAGCAGCTAACAACCCTGCCATGCAGCAGGCACGTTCACATCGACCTTCAGTCAAAACTGGGTTTTTTTCACTGAGGATTTTGTATTGTGATACGTGCCAAAGGGCTGAAGAACCATCAGTTTACAAGAATCCTTTTAGGAAGGATTTTTACTGCTTCCTTCCATTTCCTAGCTCAGGCCAGGAACAGATTTATCTGCATGAAGATTTAGGGTTATTGCACATATTCTCAGTTGTTGTCATTCATTAGTCCCTCTCAGCTCCCCATCCACAGTGCTGCTGCATCTGACCAAAAATATACATTTCCTCTGAAGTGCTCACCATTGAAACATATCCCTCCTCTCAAATGCTTTTCCAGATGTGTTCCTAATTTCAGGCCAAATTTGACTTTCCTCAAGGAAATGACTGCAGGGCTGGTACCCCAGGAAATTGCAGTCAAAAACATAACAGAATTTAAGGACAAAAGTTAAAGAAACTCTTTTCTTTGTGCTATGAAGAAATTCAAAATAGATGACCACAACTGTACCTTGTAGTCTTAAAATCCTAAGTTCCATATGTTTCATTTATTACAATATATCACAGAAGGCAGAAATTAGTCATCTGTCAAACAATGCAAGTTTCTTATGAAAGCCAAACTATACTTTTAAATATGGTGTTAAGCCTAGTGGATTTTTTTTATTTTGTTAGGACATGATCTGATAGCTCATGAATTTGACCATTCTCTTGGACAAGGGCACTCCAAGGATGCAGACTCTCTCATGTTCACAATATAGAAATTTTTCAGTTTAAAGGAATGCTACCTTTCCCATGATGATCAAAGAGCCATATAGCCCTTGTATGGCAAGTTGCACTGAAATGGTCCCCATGTGAATGGCTAAGCTTCACTCCTCCCCTGTAATACAACATAGCATAATAACATTAATTCTAGTCTAAAACTGGATGAACAATATGCTGAGGTCTGGAGTGAAGAGTATAATCATAGGTAAATGGAATATATGAGGGTCCTTTAGCAATATTAGTCCTCATTTTCAAAAAAATCATAAAAGTATGCTTAACTAATGAGAAAAGTACATATTTCCTCTGGAAAATTAGCTCAAGAAGAGCAGCTTTCATTGCATAACATTCTGGAACAAATCCAAGTATTTTGGAATATATTTAATATATGGAACAAAAATCCAGAATGCAGAAGAATGAAGAATTTATATATAGTATTTTTGCTCCAGCCAAAAAAAAAAAAATCCTGTTGTTATGACTACTTGCCCAGGGACCTTACTGAAATCCTTTCAATTGAGTTCATACTCCCTTTACAATATTACTTCCTTCTACCTCCCCTTCAGGTGAGAATGTTTACTGTATCTGTTGGGAAGGGATAGTTCAATAAACTGTATGGTAAGCAATGGGTCATCTTTACAAGCTGAAAGTACTGAAATTTAACCAGATCTAAAAGAATAAAACCATATTCTGCATTTGGTCCAAGTGCCTCAGGCTTACAAAAAGATGTGTGAGCTCTGGCCTACTCTTTTTTTATTTTTAAGACAAATCAGTGGTTTTGTCAGTGGGTTTTCATCCCTGTTTCATAGTTTTTCACACCTCTGGGATCTGTCTCTGCAGGCCATCTGTGCATAGACCTTTCCTGTGAGCCCCCAGCCTTCAGGACTCTCTTTAACACTGCAGGAATGGTCCCAGCAATGTGTGAATGAAGAATCCAAACTAAAGAGTCCATTTAGTTTTAGGCATAGTTTTAAGACATAAATGAAGTGAATGATATTGAGATCCCTTTGTTGATTTGCTAATAAATAATAGTGTGGGGATAGTTACAGACTGCTTGTTTGAATCAGCTGTTTTCATGAGATTCTGATCCAGTTCTTTCAGGCAAAAAAAGATACACACGTTTTCATTCAGTTTTGATGAAAATTCACAAAGTATTATAATGAATAAATAAAGAATTACAGGAAGTTTCCCTGGGATTAAAAATGCACAAAATGCAGCATTTGAAAGAGGAGGTGGGTGGCGCATGTAATGTTAAGCCAAAGGAAAAGGTTTAAATGTAGTATTTTTTCACACGTACACTTCACTTTGCAGAATATACTAACTGACTTCATCAGTCAGCTATCAATATTGCCTGTAAATTACTTCCATTATGCTTGAAACAAAATCATGGTTATTTTACAATGGCTGCAGGATGATAAAATGACAAGCAGAGCCTGCTGAGACCACTGACATGCTGCAATCATTACTACAGAGCGCACAGAAGGAAAAACAGATGTTCCTCAACCATTTACGTTGCCTTCACATTGGTCTGTGGTCCAGAAAACCAATGCTGGCCATGGTCCCATTATTTTCTTAACCTCAACAATGTTCATAGTCTTACACATAGTTCATAGGAACTATGAGCAAGTAAAATTAAATAAAGAATTTTTTTTCTAAATTTCATTTACCTTTTTTTCTGACTCTCAAGAACATGCAAGCAACCAGAAATAGGAAGAAGTCCTGTCTGGATGTTAATGTCCAGAGGCATCAAAAGGACACTGTCAGCCTGCAGCTGTTGATCTGAATAGTGAGCACTCCGTTGCATGCATGCGGCTTTGAGTTTTACGTAAGATCTTTCAGTATACTAGCACCTGTGGCACTGCAAGAAAACGATGCGTGCAATGTATATTTGGTCAAACGAGATAGTACCTGAAAAATCCCTTACTTGCTTTTGTACCACAGATCTAAAACTCAGATATTGGAATTCTGGTTATCCCGCTCCTGTCTTCCTGAAACCCAACTGGCACTTAGAAATGGGGGTCCATTTCTCCAAGGAGAGCAGTAGATAAATGAGTGATGTCTTTTTAACCTGCTGTTCTTGGAGATTCTGAAGCCTCACCAGGCAATCTGCTGCAACCTCAACTATCCTGGTGTCAGAGCATTTTTCCTACCTGCTAAGCTAAACCTATTCACAGCAGACACTTCCTTCCCCTTTGCCACTATGACCCATGTAGCTGTGGAGTGGTACCACATCTTTCTTCGACCCTCTCTTCTCTAGACTTAGCAGCCCCATTGCCTTGAACTTTCCACAGAAGTTATGTTTTAAATAACATTTCTGTGGCTCACCTCTGTGCTCCCTTCAGTTGGTCCCCACCTTTCTATATGCATGCACAAAACTGTATGCGAAACTCTTCTCGGGGACACATAAGCACCTGTTGGAGCAGAACGATGATTTCATTTGTTTTACTTCCGGGATGATGTTTGCCTTTTACAAAATAGCAAAATGGTTTTTTTTACTCCCATTCAGCTGTGATCAACTAAACTAGTTCCTCATCCTGCACAGTAATGTGCAATATTTAACCACAACCACAGCACATGATTTCAATTCCTTTTTAAACTGCACCCTGTTTTGCTGGGTGTTGGAAGTCAAATGATATGTTTCCAACTTAAATGTGTGTCACAGTCTGGTTTAATGTGCACCTGCAAATTCCAGAAGGCTTCACCGCTTCTATCCACGGTACCTGTACTTCACATGAAACGCTTCCTTAAAAGAGTCTCTAGTTGATTTTGTTTCCTAACTCCAGTATTTAAAATCATTTTCTGTCATCTTTTTTTTTTTCTACGCTTGTGAATCTTTATGTCTAATATTTATCATTTACCTAGCCCATGAGGACTGGTATGTCCTTGTGTTTATTCCAAATAGGGACTTAATAAACAATAACTTACTAGATAAAGCCTCAACAAAACAGATACTGCCCTCCATGGATTTTAGCTTCCCTTGGGTTATCCTGTGCTGACATGAAAACCCTGTTCTCTGCTCCATATGGAAGAGTAAGCTGGGGAACTCAAGCTTGTTGAGTTCCCATCACTTTGAATGATACACTAATACAAATCATTTTAATTTTTAATAAAGTGGCCAGATGGAACTTCGCTAGATCTGTTTTGTTAAGATTTTATAGCATAGGTAGGACTAGAATCACACCTGCGCATTTTAAGCATTTTCCATAACTCTCATGACAGGACTTTAGCATCATAGAAGAGCAGCATTTAAATTCACAACAGCAAACTAAGCCAAAGCACTGAGGGAGGGAATGAGTGGTACTACACTGACTTCTTAACAACAACACAGTTTAATTAATGGTTTCTAGAGACAAAGCAATGTGCTTTTGCTAGTAGAAGACAACGTCTGTTCATGCAAATGCCTTCACACAGGGAACCCATGGGCGGTATCTTTTGCTTACGCCTAAAAACAATGATTATTCGTTGCACTGGGCCAAACATTATCCCTTCTGGAGCTGGACTTAATAAGCCTTAACAAAACCAATCATGAACTCTGCTTATCTTCTTTTAGGGCTTGAAAACTTCCCGGGATCTCCTTTGCTCAGGTCAGCAGAAGACAACACAGAACATCTTTACAGAGGGGTGTTCATGTATTTTACAGCCCAGGAGGAGCTGACAGCCCACATGCAGCAACCAGAAGCTGCAGAAGTAGCTAGACCAGGAGCAGTCACCAGCTGCAGAAATGCTGCCTTTTGGAGAGCTCTCCTCAAGACCAGGCTCAGGTCTGGAGAAGCAGCGGGCTTGCAAGCCCAGCACTGTGTGCTCTGCAGCTGAGCACCAGCTGCTGGTGGGCAGTCAGCCCCTGTCCCTTCACCAGCTTCCTACAGAGCCACATACACCCTCCGGGTCACCTGTTGAACTGCTCCTTGGCTGGGGACCATACCTGTGCTCAGGTCATCTGTAACCGAGGCACACAGCAGGGCTGAGCTTGTACAGGGTAATGTGATCCCCACAGAGGAAGCAAACATTGCCAGGTTTTATCATAACTTTTAGGTTTTGCCAGCCTCTGTTTCGAGGCCATATTGCCACACTTCATGTTGACTAGATTACTCAATTTGCTAAAATTGGATCTCTCATATATTGTTGTTTTGTGATCTCTTCCCTCATTATGCAGAGTTCAAAGGGTTTAGTCACTCCTACCAAACTTCCACACACCTCACGTGACTCCAGAAGATCTTTTTAAGGACATATTTGCTATGGTGTTTGTCTGTCATTTTCCTCTCTCTACAGCAATAAGAAGTTCATTTATCGTTATAATTTTTAATTTAATAATACTTGATCTTTTCAAGAACCTCAGAGACTGAACTAGGTGAATATATAGTATGCCTTCCACTCCTGTGCTTGCCCTTTTAAAGGCAATTGAGTCCACCTTCATCTGTGCAACTTCAGCTATCTACCAGCTGAGATTGCCAGACACTGTGAAAGTTGAAAGGCTGATACAAGAGGTTGAGGGGGGGGAACCTAAAAACTGAAGGAATCAGGTTGCTGTAGTAGGCCTCTTGGTCAGGTGATTAGTAGGGTGAGATAAAAAAAACTCTGTAGAAGAGCATTGATAGGGACAGGATTACAAACATGCTGTGCTGCCTGGAGAAGACAAGGCTGAAGTCCTAAGCCAGATTTCAGTGTGCTGCCTAGATCTGACACAACCTTGAGCTGAATGGGCTGTATTATGGCAGAGGGTGGTGTACCAGTACCAGGTAATGAAGAAGATTAATTTTGATTAGTTCTCTATGCTTGGTGATAGTTCTCCTGCTCAAGGGGGACTCAGGAGAAGTGCCACAAGCCAGTGTGCCTTTTTTTTGGAAAAAGGGGGCATGGAGAAGGGCCGAATGTGATAGTATCTCAGGCAAAGCTAGAGTTTATTTATATATTCTCAGTCCATGTTTGCTTTCTTTCTTGCTTTCTACTGCACTTTCTCTTCCACTTATTATAAAACTCTTGCTTGCCACTTCTGTCAGAACAGTAATAGCTTCGGATGTCTTATTTTCTGTTACAGTGATTTCATACCAGCTATCTACTATTGTAGGATTCTCTTTTTTCAGTCCCACAGGGATGTACTCTATAATCATTAAAAGCTAATGTAGCTTCAGCTGTTTTTTCCATGTTACATGAAAGAAATCCCGCTGTTGGGAAAAGAAGCTGGAAGCTGTAAAGTAGCTGATTAAAGTTCTAGTTTCACACCACACCACCTATAAATACATCACAGTCTGCAGATTTAGCAGATCTAGCCCAGCTGAGCTATGTGGATTGCTTGTCCATCCTCATCCACTCTAAACCATAGTAATGATGCTATAACTGTGCTCTGATTGCAAGGTAAGCATAATTTGAGATTAAATAGTTATAAATATTCAGAATGTTGTATTTTTCAAAAAAACCTAAGAATTCTGGCAAAATGCACCAGCTTGGGTCCTGCCTTACCACAAGACAGCAATTACACTCCTTGTCAAACTAGAGCAGATATGTGGTTTTGAGAATGCAGGTCTCTTAGATCCTGCTTCTACGAATCCAGAGACTTTTTCTGAATATCCAGCTATCTCAGTCATACATTTGAGAGCAGCTTTAGTTGTCTGAGAGATTCATCTGATAGCTAGTTACTAACCTTAGTCTGAAACTTATCCCATCCATAATGGCGAAATGAAAGCTGAATTTTATTTTCTTTGGTACTGTTCAAAGGATGTTAGTGGCAGCAATGTAGCTTTGGCTAGTACAGATAAAGTAAGCAAACCTCTTGTCCCCCCACAAAGAAGATACATTGTAGTCTCATTGTGTGATGTTGGCTAGAAAATTGCTGAAAAGGATACACTCATATTCGAGTGGGTTGGCTTCCCAGTTCACTGGGGAAGTGGGGATAGCTTCCTGATCTCTGCAAGGATGCTTACATCACATGATAGCTAAACCAAGTGAGGTCTCATAGAATCATAGAATAGAATCACAGAATCATTAAGGTTGGAAAAGACCTTTAAGATCATCAAGTCCAACCATAGATCTAACACTACCACGTCCACCACTAAACCATGTCCCTAAGCGCCCCATCTACACGGTGACTCAACCACTTCCCTGGGCAGCCTGTTCCAATGCTTGGTAACCCTTTTGGTGAAGAAATATTTCCTAATATCCAACCTAAACCTCCCCTGGCGCAACTTGAGGCCATTTCCTCTCACCCTGTCGCTTGGTACTTGGGAGAAGAGACCGAGACCCACCTCGCTACAGCCTCCTTTCAGGTAGTTGTAGAGCACAATGAGGTCTCCCCTCAGCCTCCTCTTCTCCAGGCTAAACAGTCCCGGTTCCCTCAGCCGCTCCTCATACTACTTGTGCTCCAGACCCTTCACCAGCTTCGTTGCCCTTCTCTGGACACGCTCCAGCACCTCAGTGTCCTTCTTGTAGTGAGGGGCCCAGAACTGAACACAGTGTTCGAGGTGCGGCCTCACCAGTTGCGCCAGGGGAGGGGGGAGTACGGGGGGACGATCACTTCCCCAGTCCTGCTGGCCACACTGTTTCTGACACAGGACAGTTCAATTGCTAAGTCAGTAAGGTTGCATGAGGTTGCATCCCTAAAATGGAAACTGGCATGTTTCAAGCAGATTCACCATTACAGAAGTTTTTCTTTCCACAATTAACCACGAAATTTTTGCCATTAAGTGGAGGCACATTCAAGTCTTTTCTCTCAACAACTTCTGCTCCTATATATCTCCAACCATTAAAGTCTCCTTATTCATGTAGCATAATATTCCCTTAGCTGCCTAGTGTATTCATTTATTGCTTGTTCACCATATGAAAAAGTGCATTGCCATCTTGAGGTATACTCATATCACGCTTTGTTCCACTCATAGCATTAGTCTCTATCCATTTCACTTATCTGTATGTATAGAGTCCCTAATGATAGAACATCTTTCTATGTTCTTCCATTATACTTACTTTGCAAGTTAATTTTATGCTACTATAAATATTACACGGGGTGAACAACCTGCTAGCATGTATGCATTCTGTGTAAAAAGTAAGTAAATAATCACGTCTTCTGATTTCACATCTATTTTCTCTTCAGTTTAAGTTCATATTACGACACAAAGTTGCAAAGAAATAAGGCCTATATAAATTCATAAAAATAATATGTAGAAATAAAAGAATCATGGGAAATGTCTTACTGCAACAGAGTCAAATTCTGCAAAGGGATAAAAGATGCTATAAGCTATACAACAGGCCAGCTATACAGTTGGTCAAACAGAGAAAACAGACAATCAGCATAAGAACAGTTGATCAAATACTGATCCAAATTTTCACCTTAAAGACCTCTAGTGCGAGGATGTTAACTTTGCTTTTACGCAACAATGCCTACAGATTTGGCTTGGTGGGCAGCTATGGAGCTGTTTTATGATCTGCTGCAGGTTTTGATTGGGCAGGTATGGGCTGAGGTTTTTTTGAAACCTGGGGACAGGTATGGCAAACCAGGGCAGAGTTTCCCAGAAGCTAACTCCTGCTCACATATTCTTGCAATTCATGTAACCACCCTCAGTGGTTTAGGTCAGATATCCTGAGTGAAAGTAGAACAATATGAAGTTTTTATTCCTTCGCAAGGAACTATGATAATAAGGCAGAGAATGAAGACTACTAATTCTACAAATACTGGTGTCACCAAGTGCACGATGCATTTGCTGTTACTATTGTCTGTATTAGCCGCAGGAAAAGCCATCCTTGCTTGACAAGAACATTCACATTATTGAAGTGACTACTTTTTTTCTCAGGATTTGGGAAGCTGTCATAATCCACAGTGCAACAGCTATAACAGCCAATACAGGCTAGTGTTCTGCTGTGACCTAGATATAAAGCACATCCCTGGTGCAACAGCTCTGGTTTTGCTGTACACGAGCAGTGAATTTAAACTAATTGTAAACTACAGAAAACCAGCTGTATTGGAATCGTATAAAACATACTGCGCTTGCTTTTTTTTTTCCTCCTTGTCATGGTATGGTTACTGATCTGTTACCAGTGCAATGGAGTCAAAATCCTCCCGCCCTTTGCAGAGCAATAAATGACAACTACCAGAGTAATAGCAGGCTGGGGCAGGTCATGCTCAGACAGGATACTGTGACAAACTAATGCTAACTGTAAAGGGCTGTTTATTTGTGACGAAAGAACCCTAGGCTAGTTTCCTCCTTAGTTTCCATAAAAGTTTAAACTTGCATTATGTAAAAATGCAAACTTTACTTAGAGTAAAGCTTTGGGACACAGAGCCAGGACTGGGGAGAGTCTTCTTTTAATGTGTAATCTTCTTTTGTTACATATTAATGTAAAGGATCGTAAAGGATTAAAATAACAAAAGCCTATTGTTCCTGACCTACGATCAGCCATAATCACCTAGCAGTGACAATTGCCTCTGGAGAAAACGTAATGACGCCAAGTTGATTTCAAAGGGCCAGGGCAATGGGTGTGCCTTTCACTCCAGACCAGGCGTGTGTTTCCAAAATCAGTCTCCCAACCATCTGCACTCATTGCACTTGGATTCACACCAGGATCAGCTGGGCATGAGCAAACTGTGTCCCTTTCAGATGGTACTGAGGCAAAAAGCACATCACCCCACTGACAGATGCTCAGCGTGCTGGATCAGACCTGAGTTGGTCTGGAGCAGCCCCCTCCTACATGAGTGCCCGGGCCTCAGCACCCGCTGTTTCACCCTCCACATCCACTTTACTCCTCAGTATAGACATAGGCTCTGGTGCCTGGAAAAGAGTCTAAGCAGACTTTTGGCAGTAACGAAATTGTGATGTGAAATTCCCCCTTCCCTTTTTTTGCCCTGAAAGCTCTCTAACTTTAGTGGGTTGATCTTGGCTGGCTGCTAGGTGCCCACCCAGCCGCTCTCTCACTCCCCCTCCTCAGCAGGACAGGGGGAGAAAATAAGATGAAAAAGCTTGTGGGTCACCATAAAGACAAGGAGATTTCTTACCAATGACCATCATAGGCAAAAGAAACTTGACTTGGGGAAAATTAATTTAACTTATTGCCAGTTAATAACAGAGTAGAATAGTGAGAAATAAGAGCAAAACTAAAACCACCTTCCTCCCACTGCCCCTTCTTCCCAGGCTGAATTTCACTCCTTTGTTCTCAACTCCTCTACCCCTTCCCTGCCATCCCCCAAGTGGCACCAGGGGGATGGGGTTGGAGTCCGTTCATAACACTTCGTCTCTGCCGCTCCTTCCTCCTCATGCTCTTCCGTTGCTCCAGTATGGAGTCCCTCCCACGGGATAGAACTTCTCCAATGTGGGTCCTTCTCACAGGCTGCAGTTCTTCATGAACTGCTCCAGCGTGGGTCCTTTCCATGGGGTACAGTCCTTCAGGAACAGACTGCTCCAGTGTGGGTCCCCTGCAGGGTCACAGGTCCTGCCAGCAAACTTGCTCCTGCATGGGCTTCTCCCCATGGGCTGCAGTTCCTGCCAGGAGTCTGCTCCTGTGTGGGCTCTTCACGGGGTCACAGGGCATGTCCACCTGCTCCAGCGTGGGGTCCTCCATGGGCTGCAGGGTGGATATTTGCTCCACCACAGACTTCCATGGGGACAGCCTGCCTCACCATGGTCTTCACCACAGGCTGCAGGGGAATCTCTGTTCCAGTGCCTGGAGCACCTCCTCCCCCTCCTTCTTCACTGACCCTTGGAGAGGGCTGTTCCTCTCACATTTTCTCACTCCTCTCTCCCAGCTGTTGCGCAGCGTTCTTTACCCTTTCTTAAATATATTATCACAGAGGCGTCACCAGCATCGCTGATGGGCTCAGCTTTGGGCAGCAGCAGGACCATTTTGGAGCCTGCTGGAACCAGCTGTATCTGACATGGGGGCAGCTCCTGCTGTCTTCTCACAGGGGCCACCCCTGCATCCCCTCTGCTACCAAAACCTTGCCACATAAACCCAATATACTAACATCTGCCTACCTCCTGTTTCAGATGTCTTACATGCTTCCTGTAGTCTCCTCAGGAGGGTGAGAACAAAGGAAAATTCATTTCTTGGAACAAAGAAAAATGAGAAGAAGGAGGGAACAAGGACAGGGCTTCACTTGAGTAATGCTTTATCTGAGGTTGAGTTATTGCCTTACAAAAGGCAGGAGGTTGTATTTACAGGAAATGAAATGACATTTAGACATGATTTTTTTTAGATGAATACCAAAGTTCTTTTTAAGTGTGTATATTAAGGTGTTTATTAAGCTTTTTACAAATTAGACACTGTCAAACTCCTGCTATAATCAGTTGCAAACCCATCAAGTCTATATCTATTATACAAATTTTGTACACTATTGTGACATACTCCTTTGTCAAATATTGTTTGGTTGGAAGCAGCTCTAATAGTTTGGTAAATTTTATATAATTTAGAGGGGAGACCTTCTGAGAGAAAAAAACAAACTGAAATGTAGAAAAGCAGACAGGATGGAAAAGTAAAATATTAGACCATAAAAAAGAAATGGCAAATAAAAATCAAAAAAAGGTGAGAGGATGTTCCTATGCTCTATGGATCTCCTTGAGGTAATGCTGCAAGAATTTTTATATTGTTTTCATGAGGCAAACATTTTTTAATGGCAAATTTACTGCCTTTAAATTATATATTCATCGTAACAGAATAAAGAGAACAATTAAAAAGTCTTGTGGCTATATCTGATTGTATTTCTTCTTGCAGTTTTGTGGAAAAATCTGAGATAAATGCATCACAGATGGAGTCAGGAGTACTATTAAAACATGCAGTAACAATAAGAGGGTTTTATAACTAAGGATGACAGTCTGTGAGGTGGGAAATAGCACACTTGAGGTGTCTGTAACGTAAGTAGCAACATCTGGACTGCTCAGCTAAGTGCCCCCTACGGCAGACCGTGATCAATAGGCATTACAAGCCACAACTAACGAGGCGATTTTAGGAATCTTAGTTACATGAAATGAAGCCCAGTGTTATCCTTCAGTTTCAAAGAAACGGCGTGAAAAATAGTTACTCACGTGGGGTTTGGTTAAGCAACCACTCAGGCTGGTGAGCAGCTACGTGAATAACTAACTGTTCTAAAGTTAGCGAGGCTTCCTTGTGACTCACTCTTCACCGCCCGACTGCAAGTGGTCCTTATTTGGTTGTGCAGCTTTTTACTGGTTGTGTTGCTTTTTAATGGTGCCAGAGTAAAAATCCACCATGCTGGAAAACTCAGCATAACTTGCTTTGTGTGAAACAGAGGCTGCAACTCTGCTCAAGGAAGGAAATTTTTGGTGAAAGAATATCTCAGTGGTATAACCAAGTTTACCAACAAGGTGATGTTATTGTCTTTATACTCAGTTACTGGAAATCAGATAGAGGATTAGAAAACGACCCGTCCCACACCCAGAGGACCTGTCTGACCAGCAGACAGCTTCCAGCCATGAATCAGTGCTGTGAATCAGGAATCATTTGAATAGAGACAATAACATGATCAGACCTGACAACTTCTAGGGGAAAAAAAAAAAGGCGTAAAAAATTTTTTTGCCTACGTGTTCACATACGGCTGTTTTTAGTTTTTTGCAATCCTCCTAGCTGAATCTCAGCTCTCTCTAATAGACATGAGGTAAATCAAGTTTCTACACTGGTCTTATGTTAGTTGCATTCAAATGAAATTTCACACCTTTTATACCAGAGCATAAAACCCTGGTGGTAAGCCTGTAATTCCTCTGGAATTGCTTTACTGCATGTCGGTTTACAGTGAAGTCTATCAACTCTCTGGTGTTTCAGGGCTGTTTAATTTTTTGATAGAAAAAGGATTTTGCAAATCAGGCTAAATGCAAAATTTTGGTTAATGTTATTTACACTCCCAGCACTTTTTCCAAAGACCTATACAAGTCCATGAGGCTCAGCACAGGTAAAAGCACAAGAAGGTAAAGCCTTGCTGTGTCTACCCTGCCTTTCAAACCCTGGCCTCCATCATCACCGAAGCCCAAACTCACCATGCTGTCCCAGCATGTACGGACATGTGCAGATCCTCAGGGTGAGTCAGGGAAAGCTTCAGACATTGACTGCTCCTTAGTTTGGGTTACATTTAGTGTGGACAGACCGTGTGCACTGTGCCTCCCCATGCTGTCACAGCTACTCTGCCTGCCCTTGCAACACCATTACATGATCAGTCTGTTTTAGATGGGACTCTGCTGCTTATCACGGAGATTTGCTGCAGGATTACAGGCAGTCTGAGGTTGCCTTAGTCCAAGTACTAAGTTAAAGGTTTCCTACATGAAGGGATATGATTTTGTCACGACAAGATGTACCCAGGGCTTTAGGTTGCATCTTGACTCAGTCCTTTAAAGACAGTGTTGAGCCAGACTTACAAATGGATGGGGACAGACAGCTACAAAAAGGCAATTCACAAATGAAAGGTGACTATAGGAGGTTATGCCACTGCTCCTGCCCAGCAAGGTTTGGATCCACACTGCAGTGAAAGGCAGCTGACTGACCTCCTGCCCTCTTCCCTTCCCCATGTCCTGCACATGTGCTTCTGGAGGAAGGGAAGGCTGCATGCACTTAAAGGTTATATCTTATGACTCCAATTTAAATTGAGTAAAGCAAATTATTACATAGAAAATTTTGAGAGATCCACATATGTCTGTTAGCTGGAGGAAAGAGAGACTCCTGATCATTGACCAAAGGAACAGACAAATTAAAATATGGAGGATGTCAGAACTAGCACAGGTAGGTTTCCCTTGTGGTTTATTGCTCAAGACGATTATTGTAAAAACTTATCTCTATATTTAATTTTCCCACACGATGTCCCAATTAAACTGTTGTAAATACAAAGTCATTAAATACAAAGCAATTCTAGACACTGTAATAAGACGGTAAATCCACAAGTTGAGATAGGTTAAGTTTGATTGCTTCATTATTAGTAACTTAAATGTGTTAGTTCTTGTCACATTGTTTGTGCTGAACCTGAACATCTAATCCCTTCCTCGGGCCTTTTCTTCCCTAAAGCAGTAGGATGTGAGGTAGATCTTGCCGGGAAATAGCTCAATGCACCTTGATCCAGCCAAACAGGAGGGAAGAACTGGATTGCCTCTCCCAGGGATGCACGGACGCAGGACCGAGGGGCCCCAGCAGGACCTTGGTGCCCAGGCAGGGGTGGCTGGAGGTTTTTACCCTCGCACAGCCTGCAAAAGAGTTACATAGCCCTGGATTCCAGGTGCCAAGGGACTCCTTTGAAGAGACCCCCCTTGAGTAAAATCTATGGAAATGGAGCGCAGAAGCCATGGAGATGTGCCTTCCTCTACAGTCTAGGCCCCAGCCAGCAAAAATGGTCTTCAGATTTGTGTGGCTCAGAGGCCATTTTGCATCCAAAAGGAGTGTGCCACGCAAAGCTGAGACGAGAAGGAGGACGAAGGTTCATTTTGTGGAAAATACCAGGAAGGTTCTGAAGCAGACTGTGCTTCACTGGGCTTAGCCTCAAGGAATCTCAATGCAAAAAAAAATTTTACTCTGCAGAAATATTTGCCATGTTTGAATTTTATTTTTTATTAGTCAAGTTGAATAACCAGGTAACAGAACAAAACAAATCAGGTGTCCTGCAGACCATAAGAATCCAGGTCTATCCAGTTTGGTAGGACCTTAAATACAATATTGCATAATTCACAAGTGACCCAAACAAAACATCTCCCAGGAAGTTTTGGCCATTCTTTTTGCTTGATATTCACTGTAGTGGGTTGATCACAGCCAGCAGCTAATCACCCACATAGCCACTCACTCACTCCCCATGCACAGTGGGATGGGTGGGAGATTAGGAAGTGCAAAAGAGAGAAAACTCATGGATTGAGATACAGACAGTTTAATAAGTGAAAGAAAGCAGCGAAAGGGGTGGGGGGGAAGTGATGCAAAGGCTCACCACCTCCCGCAAGCAGATTGATGTCCAGCCAGTCTCCAAGCAATGACTACCTTGGAAGACAACCCTCACTCCCCCTTCTTCTGCTAGCCCAGTTTTATTGCTGAGCATGACATTATATCATACGGAATATCCCTTTGGAGAACTTGGGTCAGCTGTCCTGGCTGTGTCCCCTCCCAGTCTCTTTCCCACTCAGCCTCTTCCATATATTGTGGGAGCAGAGTGTGAAATAGAGAAAGCCTTGACACTGTGCAAACACTGTTCACCAATACCCAAAACACTGGTGTGTTATCAACACTGGTTTAGCCACAAATCCAAACACAGCACCAGGCTGCTATGGAGAAAGTTACCTCCATCCCAGCTAGACCCCTAACATTCACAAAGACATTTGAGCAGCTCTTGACTTGCATTAACTCACTGTTGGCTGCATTCAGGTTGGGGAGAATCCAGCTGAGCCTCCCGTCCAAGTCAAATGACCAAGAAACAGTGATCATTCACCATTGAATCATTCAGTTCTACTTCACTTTTTCATCCCACTCATGTCCAAAGGAGGCTCATGTCCTACTTTCTATGTATACATTTTTCTCTAGACCACAAAAGCTCTGATGCTCTGATGCTCTGATCAGTGAGTCCCGCATAGGACATAGTTTCATGAAGCATCCTTGTCCACAGCAGGGTTACTCACCTCAGAAAATGTCACAGTATAAACATTTCAGTGGCAATATTGTGAGTCTTCTTAATAGAATTTTACATCATGGAGCACTTCTATTTTCACTGTGTGGCTACAGCAACTTCTATGGCTAAATGTCTCTAACAGCATTTCTTCTGACCTCCTTAAACTTTCTCTACACAGGCCATAGTCTCTGGCATAGGCACAGGTTCTCTGCTGAACGTAAATGATATCACTATGATGTTTGGACAGGAAATTATTTTTCCTGACCCACAACAGTTTTTGTCATTCAAGATCAAGACAAAAAGATAAAGTCTGCAAAATTCACACAGCTAAATCTAAAAATCAGCATCCGTTTCCTTTTGATATTG
>NW_009187040.1:6883-8133 GCF_000690835.1 Fulmarus glacialis | reverse complement strand
TGCTGATTTGGTGTCCAAAGAAATGAAAATTCTTTTCACAGAAAGTTCATCAATTCAAGCCCAATGTTCATCGAAACCCTCTCTCTTTTTTGAAAAAAAAGAGGAGGGGAGTTGACAAATTTCCAGCAGAAAATAAAATGGAACATGACACCTGTCCTTTCTCAGCAAGCTCTTGTGCTTAAACTCTCCTTTTCAGTTTTGCCCGTGGCCCAGCTAGAGATATATGTGAGTTGCTCAATAGTCTGTCAGCTGGAATAGGCTTTGGAGGCTTTCAAATTCCTCTTGTGTATATGAGGAAATAATCAGTACCACATGATAGAGTCATGAAGTTCAAAGTGGTTTAAACACATCCTCATCTCCTGCCACCTAGACCCTGGTCCAGATCCTACTTTACTACCACAGTCAGACATAAAGTCAGTTGTTGAGGTAGAAAAAGATGAACCTGCTCCTAACCATAGAACAGCTTTTTTTCATCAAGCTTTAAAATTTGGACATGGATAGATTTCCTGTAAGCCTACCAAAATGTACAGAAATGATCACATGGCGGGTATCTGGGCTGTTTTCAGTATCAGGTGGAAGCATCGTTCCTTTAGCAACTGTTTCTGATGCTACTATGTAATGTAGTCCTCTCCTGCATAATTCAGCAGTGTTTTGGTATAGATCATGTCTCTCTGAAATCAAAGTCCTTCTCATCACATCAGTCAGAAGTACATTGGACTTAATCTAGTAACCCGCAAACTCTTCCATACATGTTCAGCTATATCCATACAAGCTGCCCTATTGTGAGAAACAGTAATGGTCTTTTCCCATTTATGTGTCTTTCCTTTCAGATTAGAGGTAACATGGTCACAAAACTGCACAGCCTGAAAAAAAATCACAAGCCAGGCTGTGGCTGGTGTTTCCAGTCCTCAAAAACTATCACTTCCAGTGGGGTTTGGTGGAGCGAAGCTGACACCAGTGTTGGTTTCAAGGGACCAGGGAGGTTGTGGCTGCCCTGTTCAGCTTTGGTTTTCTCTGCCAGTGCTTCATGAACCTCCGTCAGATTGCACTGGTACAGCCAGAGGTAGGAGATAGCTCCGTGTTTGCTAGGGTAAGCTCCTCTCTTTTTTCCTAAGGACTTTCACCCATTCTTGTAAATTATGTTTTGTACCTAGTTCTCCAATGTGAAGAGACTCTCCTGAAAGGCCATTTCATTTGGGAGGAAAGGGACAAAGGCTTCCCACGGCCTCCTATTTCTAGAGGGCACATTT
>NW_009187040.1:0-6852 GCF_000690835.1 Fulmarus glacialis | reverse complement strand
ATCTCTGTAAAAACAGCAGAAACCTCTTTAACTTCACTGAACTGGATTTCCTGCAGCATAGGATACCTCACAAGAGAATGTGAATCAGAAAAATTACCTAGACAGTGTTGTGCATGCTCCCTAGGAAATGCCAGTAGTTTCAGTGAGATAGCGCTCCTATCCATCCCATCTCTGCCTCTGCATCAACTAATACAGGCAGGCTGTCTGAGCAAAAGGCTGTTGCAAAATGCCTTTGTGTCTAAGGAATTTGGAGGAAGCCCAGTAAGAAGTGGTTATACAGTAACTGTACTGATGAAGTTACAGAAGTGAACTTCCCTATGACCCTGTGGTTTCACTATTGGAATGATATGAAAAGAGAGAGCCAAAGCTGGCTGGTAGCTGTGACATGACATCAACAGGGAAGTCAAAAGAAAGATTTGTTTAACATGCTTTTGTTTACTTCTTAGAATAGTGATGACATTACATTAACACCACCAAAAAGTGAGTCACATGTAACTGCCACTTGGAGCTATCAGGATCTATATAAGCATTTTAGCTGTGGTCTTGAGAGACAGAAGGTGAAACCCTTTCTGCTGTAGCAAGGCTCCTTAGCAAGCTGGGCACTATGCAATACCTCCTACTTTGTGCTGCCATCCTCCTACCTGAGAGTCTTGCTTTTCCAGCACGAGAATCATGGGGCAACACAGCCTTTGAGAATGCAAAGGTATGTTACCAGGGGGACAACATAACTGCATTATGAATAACCTGGTTTTTGATTCAGTTTCTACATTCCTTTTCTATCGGTTTATATTATCTTCTTATCTTACAACAGTTTTTGCAGAGGTGACATAAAACAATTTAAACTTGCTGACTAGCTTAGATAACTTACAAAAGAGACCAAGTTCCAACTGGTAAATAAAGGGGAGCATGTCATTTTTAAAACATCTAAAAAATATTATATAGACTACATTGGAAGGCTGCGGATTTGAGTGCTCAGTAAATCCTTATTTAAAAGGATTTCTTGCTTACAGTGTTTTGCTGCTATTGCAATTCTTTTTATATATGCTAATCTATACTACAGAGAAAAACAGCACTTGCTAAACTGAAATAGGAAGAAAAAACACATCTGAAACTATCCATGACTGCAGGACAATGAAACAATTCAATCAAATGTAAAATGTAATCACTAAAAGATCACAGATACTAATTTTTATTTTCCTTTTCTTCTTCCAGGCATATCTTGATAAATTCTTTCCACTTTTTACAAAAACACAAAGCCTAAGCTTAGAAGACAGGATTAAAGAAATGCAGAGGTTTTTCCACCTGACTGTAACTGGAAAATTAAATGCAGAAACAGAAGAAACAATGAAACAGCCCAGATGTGGAGTCCCCGATATAGCAGACTACAAAATATTTCCTGGAAATCCAAGATGGAAAAAGACACATTTGACTTACAAGTTAGTGATGTTTCAGGTTTTATGGGGAAGGGGTTGCTTCGTGTTTAACTATGTGGGTTTCCTTCACACCCTAAATGACATTAATCTGTTTCCTTTTGCTGCCAGAATTTTCAATTATACACCTGATCTACCCCGAAAGAAAGTGGATGATGCAATTAGAAGGGCTTTTATGGTATGGAGTGATGTGACTCCACTGCAGTTCCAAAGAGTATTCAAGGGACATGCAGACATTGTGATTGGATTTGCGCGTCATGGTGAGAATACCCGTCATTTTTAAAATGCAATGGTCTATATTTGACTTAAAGCATATATTTTTATAGCCACAGCTTTAAGAAAGAACAAAGAGTTTGGAATTATTCTGAAGTCTGCATAAATTTTATCTTCTCTTTATCATGCCACCAAACTTGTATGTTATGATTCAGTTTTCCTCCTATGAAACCATTAGAAAATCCTTGCAGAGTTACAGCTGTGAAATGGAGGGGGAATTCAGCTCCAGAATGAGACACCTAAATTTAGATGTTCAAGGCTCTGTCTGCCTTGACAAATAGTGCAAAGTAATGGGAACAGATCTGTAGAGCAAACCAGCCGGTTCTGAAGATCCAGCCTCCACAGACTGGATTCAGGCAGGTTCAGGCAGGTTTACTTTGGTCTAGATCTAGTCTGGTTCCCTGGACTAAACAGTCTTTGGCAGCTGGGGTGCATTAGGTTTGGCCATAGAGAGTATCTTCTAGTTGATTTTCTTCTAGAAGGAATACCATTGGTGCACTCCAAAATTGCACCAAGGTGCAAGCCAAAGCACGGTAAATGCGGATCAGTAGAGTCACTTCAGAAGCTCACTTGTGATCCAGACTAATACATGGATGTAGCCACAACTTGTGCCTGGCACCTAAACTGACTCAACTTAGCCAAACTAAATGCCTACTTTAAAGTTAGCTGACTTGTTCTCTAGATCCATTGACAGTATTTGCTAGATCTCCATTGGCTGTAAGTGAAGATTAGACACCTGGCTTACAAGTAGATGATGGCATATGAACACCAAAGTGTCCCAAGCTCATGCTTCACTGATGGGAAGCATATTATGTTGCCATGAAGAGTCAACTAATGTGCAAGTCAAAGTGAGAAAGGATCCTGCAAGCTGGAATGGGTTTTAATCCCTCGTCATGCACTAGGACTAGGTCTCTTCTGCCTGTGCTAGCCCTGCCCCAAGGTCCATCCACCTGGTCTGAGGGAAAGGACACAAAATGGCATTTGAGTCCCCAAATACTCCTCAATCAAGTCAGAAGCTCACTAAGGGGTAGGGGGAAATTTTCAGAGCTGGTACAAACATACCATCCTGTCAGCTCTTGCACTCAAGGTAGGAAATGGTAACGTTCCACATGCACTGTGATAGAAGTAGGTAATAGACCATACCCCAAGGCTGGGGACAAATGTTCCCTTCAGGGAAACCATTGTCTTCCACTAAAATCAGTACAAGTGAGAATGGCTACAACTAATGTTGCCCAGCACTTTCCAATATTGAAAACATTCAGGTGCTTATAACATCGTCAAGCATCAAGTATTTATTCTGAAATAATCCTTGATTGCTGCCTCAGAAACACATTCTGACAAAGGCTCAGAAAAAATGTTCAGCTCTTTCTGAAACATGCAGCAGCCTGAATTATCAAATACAAGTTTTAAGCTTAAGTTATGAATTGTGAGAGTCTTTCCTAAGCCTTGCTCCTCATTTTTACAACCTTGCTGCTATTGTAGGATTTTTTTTTAAGGCTTGGTAACGAACAAAACTAGCACAAACAAGCAACATGCTTCAATTTGCTGAATTTAAACATTACAGCTGATGCCATCTGATGACATTTATTTCTTTTCAAATGCAGAGCACGGTGATGGATATCCTTTTGACGGAAGAGGTAACACACTAGCTCATGCGTTTGCACCTGGAGAAGGGCTTGGTGGAGATGCTCATTTTGATGATGATGAAAGGTGGTCAGAGTCCAATCGAGGTAAAACCTATGTGTGTATATGAAGGGGAAAGGCGAATATTGTACATGTTAAAAGAACACAGCCATAGGAAATGCTTTCCATAACTCTTCATGCTTCGGTACCATTTCAGTACCAACATTTCTGTTCTTTTCAACTACCTTTCTAAGCAGTTGTGCTTCATTATCATTAGCAGCTACATAATGCCTGTTCTGTCCATATTTTAAAGCACTTTTCACAGGCTAAACAAGGACTATGAGCCTCTGCTTTCTACATAAATTATGAAAAGGTAAAATTACTTGCTTGTAGGAAGAAGGTTGACTAAAAGCAGAGTTGGAAAGAGACTCAAGGTCTCTAGATGTGTATGCAAGGGATCGGTCATGATTTTATTAAAATATTATAGTTACATAAGAAAGTTCAGTAATAGCTGATCAAAACTCTGAGGTTTCATTCCAAGGGAATGAAAGATATAAATTCTCCTGCTACTTCGATTCTTTGTATGCTAAATAGAAATGCCATACCTTTAACATACTTTTCTATGCTTCTGTGCTGCAGAAGTTAATTTGTTTCTTGTTGCTGCTCACGAATTTGGCCATTCTTTGGGACTTGCTCATTCAAATGTCCGTGAAGCTCTCATGTACCCTATCTACACATATGTGAACCCAGCAACCTTCAGACTTTCAGAGGACGATAGGCGAGGAATTCAGAAGTTATACGGTAAATTCATGATGAGATTTTCTTTTCAAGACAAAATCTACTGGGGTACAGGTTTCACTACTCTCCCTGATTGCAAGGGCCTCATCAAATTACCAAAAAGAAAGAAGGGGAACAAACTTGGGAAAAACACATTCCTGTATACTCTGTTCACTATGTTCCTTCTGTACTGTGTCCCCACTGCAACCAAGAGGTGATGGAGCAGCAGTGCAGCGGTCTGGCACACTGTCTTCCTGCACACCCACATATTGCCAAACAAATCCTGTGGACCTTGCTCTGCGAATGAGCTGTTTCAGTGAGTGGGGCTGCTGGCAGGGAAATGAGAGATACTGCGCCACTTACCAAATCAATGGGACAATTCAGTGAAGGCAGAAACTATTCAGCAGTAGGAGTGGAACATAACCAGAATTGACCCCACAGGGTAAACTTTGTCAGGTTTGCTTTTCTTTAGGCACCACCTTGCTCAGAGCATGCTAGAGTAACACTAGGAATAAAACACAGTTGTCTGCATTTTCCATTTCCAGTACAGTCTCTATATTTTGTGCTTCTTTCCCACAGGGAGAAAGTCGTCAAACTCTTGAAGAAAGTGCTTCAAAAAGACCAAATAATTCGCATCTGGTCTTTCTGGTGTTCCAAAACAATCTTAATCCTCTAGCTAATTAAAGTGGTAAACTCCTGGACTGCACTTTCTTTCCCTGATTTTTTATATTGATTTATTTGCACTTTATACAATTTCACTTAACAATTAAAAAAAAAACCAAACTTGTATACTCTGTTGTCTAATGTTTTTTTTTTTCTTCTGGCATTTCACTGGGGGATTAAATAACTCCTGTATGTGTGATAGACAGACAAATATCCTTCCGAATAGAGGCACAGGTACCTAAAGAGCCTATGTGCATTTACTGCTGGAGTCACAAACCCTGTTCCTGGCTTGCTTTCAGTTCCCATGCATGTCCTGCCCTTCACAGTACCTCCTGCTGCCTCCTCAGAATCACAGTGTGCTTCCCATGTGGCTCACACAGAGAGGACAAAGTCTCCACAGTGCTTCCTTCAGCACGGGCTGGGATGCTTTCCTAAAGGGAAGAGCTTTTCAACTTTGTGCCCTCCCCGGCTTGCCAGAGAAGCAGGTTTAAGTGGTGGACTAGGATTTCCATTGTCCACTGTGATATTCAAACAACTCTTGGGTATTTTGAAATTTAAAAAACCAACCAAACAGGAATTCTCCTTCTCTCCTTTGGAACACTAATCCCACATTGCCAGAAAACAAAAACAAGCACAGACAGGCATAACCCTAGAAAAACTAGGATCACCTCCTGGTTGCTGGAGCTGGTCAGTTGTCCAGAGGGCCTGAGCTGCTCTCTCCTGCAGGGTGGGATGCCTGTCTTCCTGCCATAACTGAAGAGCTGAAATGACACGGGAAAATGCATCCATGTCTCTCAATCCCAGGAGAAAATGGCTATGCCTTCCTGGCTCCCTGAGCAAAGCATCACCTGAGAAACTTCAAAGCCTCCACTGGGCTCAGTCCTTGGAGAGGTTGGGAAGGATGTGATGAGAATAGCTTACTTTGCACACTGGCACTGGTCTACAAACACTGGAGCTTTTTTGCATATTTAACAGAATAAACTCTTATGGGATCAATGTTTTCTCTGTTAGGAGTTTTTTATGCTCCTTGATGAGGAGAGAAGGCTTCTTCTACCTCAACACATTTGCCAAATGTGCACAAAGTTCTAGTCTCTCAAAAACTTGACAGCATTTCCCAGACTTTATCCAAAAGCCTTTTCCAGTTCAAGAGCTGCTGCCTGGCGATGCAAGGGCTCTGAGTCCACATACAACTGGGAAAAAGTTTTGCCCAGCCCCAGGTTTGGTGCAGGACACCTGAGAGAAGGAAGTCTGCTGATGGGCAACGTGGGGCACAAGAAAGTGTGGCATCTTTTGCAATTCAAGGGCCGGGTGGAAAGGAGGAGAGGTAATTTTAACCTACCTTACTCAGAAGACTCATGTCCTGCTCTCTCAGCCACCAGACATATACATTTCCTAGGGTAGCATCTAAACACTAATACACTTCCCAAGGTAGGCCCAGTCAAGTTTCTGGGACCCAACTGATCTCTGCGGTTTGCTCCTCCTGGCTCCCTGGAGCTGGAAGGGATGTGAAACAAGTTGTATGGAATGAAGGTCAATTCCTCTCTGTCACACTGAAAAACTACCTTTTCATGCTTTCTTTCTGACCTCTTCTAATCACTCCCTTCCTAGCTGACACTTTACCTTCAAGGTACTGCAGCAGAAAAAGGATCTTCACCATCCATGGGATCGCCACTGCTCTGTTATTGCCTTGGAAGTGCCTCCAGCAATGGCAACACAGCAACAGCTACCTCCTCCATAAGGAGAGGGAGCAACCAGCTGAAGAGGGGAGAAGAGAGAATTAGAGCTCCTGACCTGCCAGATGGACAGCAGTTTATTCCATAAAGAATTCCTGTTAGTCCAGTCCATCTAACCTAGTATCTGCTGCAAGAAGCAGCATCAGACGGTGGGATGGCTGAAATAAGTCGCTGGCTGAGACATCCAGAATGCCAAGGATATGTAAGGATAAGGTATGAAGCATGGTTCCTTCAAGGTCTTCCCCCTCAGAAAGGTTTCTCACCTCTGGTAAGACAGAAGTTTGAAAACACTCCCATCAGTTACTAGGCATTTCTTCCACATGAAGCTCAAAGATGAAGTTTTGCCTTCTTTG
>NW_009187039.1:0-3519 GCF_000690835.1 Fulmarus glacialis | reverse complement strand
AGCACCCCCAGTGCCCAGCACCCAGCAACTGGACATACCCAGCCCATATCACATCCAGCACCCAGCGAACTCAAGCACCCAGCACCCCAACATGCCCAGCAACTAGCACTCCCCGTGCCCAGCACCCAGCAATTGGACATACCCAGCACATATCACATTCAGTACCCAGCGAACTCAAGCACCCAGCACACCCAGCGCCCAGTATCAAGCACCCCATCGCCCAACAACCAGACATGCCCAGCACCCAGCATGCCCAGTGGCCAGCACCAAGCACACTCACTGCCCAGCATCCAGCTCCCGGACATGCCCAGCACCCGAACATACCCAGCACACATCATGCCCAGCTCCCAGCACCAGCCATCTCCAAAAACTAGCACCCCCAGTGCACAGCAACCAGCACCCGGACATGCCCAGCACTTGCCCATGCCCAGCATGCCCAGCATACGCAGCACGCAGTACCCATCTCCCAGACATGCCCACCACCCAGCACCCCAAATGGCCAGCATCTGGACATATCCAGCACCCAGCATGCCCAGCGCCAAGCACCAAGCACCCCCAGCACCCAGCATCCAGCTCCTGGACATGCCCAGCACCCGAACATACCCAGCACACATCACACATCACACACAGTTCCCAGCACCAGCCACCTCCAACATCCCCAGTGCCCAGCACCCAGCACCTCCAGCATCCAGCACCCAGACATGCCCAGCATCCCAGCACGCAGCATTCAGCACCAATACATGCCCAGCAATGAGCACCCCCAGTACCCAGTGCCCCTAATAGCCGGCATCTGGACATGCCCAGCATGCAGCATCCTGAGAGCCCAGCACGTGGACATGCCCAGCACCCACCACCTCCACTCCCCAGGACACAGCAACACCAGTGGCCAGCACCCGGACATGCCATAACAGGGAAACGCCCAGCACCCAGAACCCACAGCACGCAGCAAACAGCACCCGCTGTGCCCAGAACCCCAGCACACCCATCGCCCAGCAGCAGGACATGCCCACCACACGGAAATGCCCAGCACCTCCAGCATCCACCACCAAGAACACAGGCATGTCCAGCACCCGGAAATGCTTAGCACCCAACACTCCAGCACCCAGCACCGCTAGAACTCTTCACCCAGCACCCAAAGCACCCAGCACCCATAAATGCGCGGCACCCAGCATGCCCAGTGCCCAGAACCAAGCACCCCCAGTGCCCAACATCCAGCTCCTGGACATGCCCAGCATGCCCGAACATACCCAGCATGCATCATGCCCAGCTCCCAGCACCAGCTACCTACAGCAACCAGCACCCCTAGTGCCCTGTACCCAGCACCTCCAGCACTCGGACATGCCCAGCACCCCAGCACCCGGACATGCCCAGCACTCCCAGTACACAGCACCCCAAATACCCAGCATCCAGACATGCCCAGCACCCAGCACCCTGTCCTGGTTCCTGCTGGGACAGAGTTCACTTTCTTCCCAGTAGCTTGGGGGGTGTGCTGTGTTTTGGGTTTGCCATGAGAGGAGCATTGATGGCCCATTGATGTTGTGGTTGTTGCTGGGTGGTGCTTGCACTGGGGACTCTTTTTCTGGCCTCCCATGCTCTGCCAAGTGCAAGGGAAGCTGTGGCGCGGAGCACAGTCGGGGTGGTTGACCCAGCTGGCCAATGGGGTGTTCTATACCATGTGACGTCATGCTCAGTATAAAAACCAGGGGTCAGGGGGCTTGCCCCCCGCACAGGATACACGGTCAGGGATCAGTGAGCAGTTGCATTTTGGATCACCTGCTTTGTTTATTCTGTTATTGTTGTTATCATTGTTATTATTACTGCTCTACTTGCTTTTATTTCCATTATTAAACTGGTTTTTTTTCAGCCCGCGAGTGTTTCTACTTCTTCCATACCGGAGAGGGGTCGTGAGCGAGTGGCTGCGTGGGGTTTAATTGCTGGCTGCAGTTAAACTATGACAGTTCTTTTTGGCACCCAGCGTGGGGCACAAAGGATTGAGATAACAACAGATTAACTAGAGCGTATTAAGGAATTTATAGCTGTTAACAGTTGCTGGTCACAATAGTGATTCATCTGTTCTCAATACTAATTCATCTGATCTGCACCATACTCTTGTTTTTACTGTACCTGTTAAAGACTGGTCTTGGGTTTTGTAGTCTGCTGTGCTCTGCAGTGATTAATGATATTTTGCCTCGGAGGTTTGTTACTAAAACACTGGCATTGGGCGTTATTTGGAATTTGGGATTTGTAGTTGGGATTTATAATGAAGCCGTTACTGTATTTCGGGTACCACCTCATGGAGACCATTAGAAATTATACCTTTTCCTCTGAGATATTTTTTTATGGAGGAAATAGAGAATGGCACCCTCACTACCTTCTCCTATGATGTCATCTCCTTCATTAAAATAATTTGTCAGTACCTTGAACATCCCTGGGTAGTTAAGATACATCTATTGGGTATTCCTTGGGAATATTGTTTTGGTTTTATCCAAGGTTAGTAAGCAATTTAAGAACGTCATCCCGAGATCTGCCCCAAGGCTGGATAGTTATGAGTGGCAGGGTGAGTGGGATAGCATGGGCAAATGCCTGGGATGGTGGGCACTGCCAGTGTTCTGGAACTTCACCCCTGAACAAGTGCAGAATCCTGAAAAATTAGTAAAATATTTGGAAAAAGTATGCTGTCACCCTGGCAATTCTAGGGAGATGCAAATCACTGCAATGTGCTGGGTCCTGGCCCATGCCTACCGAGCCTTGCTTAACACTACTCAGAACCCTCAAGGGAAAGAAAAGGTCTCCGGAGCTGATGACAAAACAACAGGCTCTGTGGCTACCCCACCCCCCACAGCAGGCACTGCAACTACCCCACTCCACCTACCTCCCCATGGCAGGCACGGCGGCTACTCTGCTCCCCGCGACAGAGAATCAACCCGTGCCGGTATCAGTGGCCCCTATACAAAAAAGAAAATACACAAGAAAATCAGCTCATTTAGTAAGGGATCAAAATGAATCAGGGTCATCACGAGAACAGGAGGAAGAGGCAGAACCCGTAAATGAGATGGTAACCACCCGATCGCTATCCCTGAGTGAGCTGCGAGATATGCGGAAAGATTTCAGTTGTTGTCCAGGCAAGCATGTTGTCACCTGACTGCTCCGATGCTTCGATAAAGGGACCAGTAGCCTGGAATCAGAAAGTAGACAAGCCAAGCAGCTGGGATCCCTTTCTAGGGAAGGGGGCATTGACAAAGCGAGTGGACAAGGGGCACAAGCCCTCAGCCTCTGGAGGCGACTCCTGCCAGGCGTGAAGGAAAGGTATCCCTTCAAGGAAGATGTTATATGCCACCCAGGCAAGTGGACTACCATGGAGAGAGGTATCCAGTACCTGAGGGAGGTATTTATGATGCCCTGAACAACGAGCAATTACCCAAAGATCCAGATGAAGTCAAATGCACCTGACCCATGTGGCAGAAGATTTGTATGGAGTGTACCAGCTTCACATGCAAACTCCTTGGCAGTAATGACCTG
>NW_009187038.1:0-401 GCF_000690835.1 Fulmarus glacialis | reverse complement strand
ATCGTCCGCTCTGGAGCCCTTTGCCTCGGATGCATTTCTTTATAAAGACAGAGAAATCTAGATAGATTGGAGCATTGGGCAATCATCAATGGAATGAGATTTTACAAGAACAAATGCCAGATTTTGCACGTGGGATGGAATAACACCAGTGTGCTGGTTTTGGCTGGGATAGAGTTAATTTTCTTCACAGTAGCTAGTATGGGGCTATATTTTGGATTTGTGATGGAAACAGTGTTGATAACACAGGGATGTTTTTGTCATTGCTGAGCAGTGCTTACACAGAGTCAAGGCCTTTTCTGCTTCTCACACCACCCCATCAGCGAGCAGGCTGGGGGTGCTTAAGAAATTGGGAGGGGACACAGCTGGGACAGCTGACCCCAACTGACCAAAGGGATATTGAA
>NW_009187037.1:0-17058 GCF_000690835.1 Fulmarus glacialis | reverse complement strand
TATATTTTATAATTTAAAATAATTTATGTAATCATTATTTCATTTCCAGTTTTCTTCTGATATAATTCTTATGCTCAATTAAAAAGAAGAAAGAAAAAGAAAGAAAGATTGAGTATACAGTGCTCTTCAAGTTATAAAGTATAATAGGACTATTATGGCTGATTACAATTTTGAAAAGTAATGATGTTTCTTTTCAACTAATGTGAGTTGTTTCATATCCATATAACTTTCACAAGTCCTTTCAGATTATCCAGGCTTAAGTAATTGTATCATTCTAAAAATAAGTTTTCATACTTCTTGATATGGTTGTCAACATATATGTTTTTTTTTTTTTCCTCTGGAGTTTGATTACTTTAGAAGAATATGTTAGTGGCACTGTATAGTCTGGGATATAATTCAGAACTTCAATAACTTCATTTATTTGAAGACATTTCTCTGTGGTACGGATATATAATAAAATTTCTGTAAGGATAAAGCTATATAGAAATATATAAAATAAAAAAATAAACTGAATTCATTTTCACCTATGCAATTACTTATATTTAGGAGATTTCTGCTGCCACTCAAACTGATCTATCTGTCTAGCACTCTTTGGTCTTGGTGATGGACAAGAAGATTTTACCGTCATACAAACATGTATTCAATCCAACATCTACTAAATATTCAAGATATTAATCCAAAGTTCTGGTGTAAGAAAAAAAACTCTTTTAAACTCAATTAATCTTTGTTACCAAATACATTTTCTGGAGGCTCTTGTGAAAACATCATCTTCATATTTTTTAACTCTTTAGCACTATGAGCAGGTACAACAATGCTATCCTTTATTTTCCAAAAATTACAGAAATAAAATCCTGCTACTGAAGTTCACCATATGTTTCTTTAAGAGTGTTATAATTCAGTTTATCTGATCAAGTAAATATGAAAGGTAAGGTGTTTTTTAGCAGTGGTTCCATTCCTTTAGATGTTACTTCCCAGTAATCTGTAAAGGCTTACTTCCTTCCTAGGATTTTCTAACTAGCCATGCTTTAGCAAAACAAAAATAGCAGAATGCCAAAAGCACACTAGTCACCACGAATCCAAGATAAAACAAATGGGAACTTAGACTCAGGAGAAGTCTTTCAATTGGATTTAAGAATAAGGGCTGTTTTGTTAGGAGAAAGCTGGGACATAGGAAAGGAGGTTATTGACAAGGAAGATAGATAAGGAAAAATCTGGAAAACAGAGAGTAATTTATTAAGGATAAGTCAGAGAATGATAATATAAACCATGCAGGATTAGCATTAGGTGATTCACAGAAGTTTAAAGTAGAAAATATGATTTAATACCGTGGGAGTACAAGATTGGCACTGATTTACTGTACTTGAAAGAAAACGAGGGGGTAACAGAGAAGGAAGCACGTTTATTTCATCTTTATTTTGAATATGCTCATATGCACATGCACAACAGTCTCTGAAGGACCAATATGACTATACTCACAGATACTGGAATTGCAGATGAGATGGTGAGATCCATAAAGTGATTTACTAGCAGCAATAGCCTATGTCCTGACTAGAATGTTGTTCACAATGTTGAAATAAATTGCCTCACTTGCACCAGTGCCTTGTTGCACATCCTGTGTTAAATAAATGGACTGAAAACGTCCAAACAAATAAAACAGTAAATAAAAAAAGAAAGGCTAAGAGACCTGATAATGCTGGTTGATTAACTTCTGAAGATACTTTCTTTTGGGGGAGGGCAGAGAAAAGTTATTGCATCCTCTAGAAAAAACAAAAATTCCTCCTGAAAAGCCAGAATTTCTGGTCTTTGGAACCATTCCTTATTGGCAGCAGATTTCTTCTTGACTTACAAAAGATGATGTGCCAGAGGAAGGATGTTTCTGAAAGTAGTCTAGGTTCAAAACAAGTTGTACTATCTTGTAATTGGGAAGGGCTACCTGATGAGACTCAGCTGGGAAGTGAAAATGTATCAAACTCCTGAAACTCAACTGTGGCTTATAAATTCCACTAAAGGAAAAGATGTACACTGATTTGGTTAAAAAATCCACCAGTTACTTAATTTAACCTCTTCTGTTTCTGTGTTTTCCTTTGTAGGAATTTTATTCCAATTATTCACCAAGGAAAGATCAGTTCTTAATTTTATAGGCAATGAACGTTAACACTTGTGTAAGTGAAGATTTGAAAATCTCTCCAGATCTGCTCAGAAAAGATAAAAATAAATCTAAAATTTATTATTCAAGACTGTATTTCTTTAATTATGTAGGTTGGACAAGTATATACCACACTCATTTGAGGGATTTGGTTGGGTTTGGTTTTGAGTAGGAAACTCACTGACAGGAAGAGTCATTTCACTGAAATAAAAAATGATGTGGCCTTAGTATTTCCTCATATCCGTTTTTACTCATTGTTATTTCTAATGTTCTCATCTGAATGACATTTTTTCTCTAATCGTCTTTCTGCTATGGGAGAGTTTAAAAAAATATGGGTACCTTCTGTTTGGAAGGTAAACTATTTACTGAGCTTTTTAGGGTCTTTGTGAAGAGGTGATGGATAGCATGCCTTAGTATACTTCAAGTATTTTTATTTTAAGCACTGCATATATACACTGGGGAGAAGTATAATTTTATCTTCAACTGAGAGGACTGCACTAAACACATACTTCCATTGAAAAATTCTCTTCAATGACAACCCAGCTTTTGGAGCAAAATTACAAACCATGCATTCATTCCTATCAACCTTTGAGCTTTCAAATTATCCATATAAATGTTGTGGCTAACCGTGGAAGATAAGTGAAGATCATTATATTCACTTAGGGAGTAAATAGCTAAAGTTTTATCCAGGTGTTATGGTCTAATCCTGGCCAGCAGACATAGCCCAACAGAGCCACTTGCTCGCTCCTCCCCAGCGGGGGCTCCATCACACATAACAGTTACTTGGGAAGACAAACTCCATCACTCCGAACGTCCCCCCCTTCCTCCTTCCCCCCCCAGCTTTATATGCTGACAATGACGTCATATGGTATGGGATATCCCTTTGGTCAGTTGGGATCAGCTGTCCCAGCTGTGTCTCATCCCAGCTTCTTGCTCACCACCAGCCTACTCGCTGGTGGGGTGGTGTGAGAAGCAGAAAGGCCTTGACTGTGCAAGCACTGCTGAGCAATAGCTAAAACAGCGCTACCAACACTGTTTTGGTCACAAATCCAAAACATAGCCCCATACAAGCTACTATGAAGAAAATTAACTCTATCCCAGCCAAAACCAGTACAACAGGTAACTTTTTTTTGTTCTGGTCAGGGGGAGAGAGATGTTAGAGGGAAAGGTATTACTGAAGTCCTTAGCCAAGCCAGATAAAGATCATTAGAAGCACAGCTTCCTGCATTTCAGATATAAGATGTAATTCTTTCTCCTTGGTTTGTAGCAAATTAAAAATTCCAATGCACACATCCTTCTTCCATGAGGAGAGAAGGGGAAAACAAATATGATGTGACAGACCATTAGTCATGTTGCTGAAGGTAACTAGTTACCCTATGGTGATAACCATGATGCAGAAACCTTTGTAGAAGATAAAATCATAGCAAGTTGTCCTTTCAATAATCAAAAATTAGCAGAATTATCTTTTATCTATTTTTAGCATCAGTTTCTTCAGACACCATGCATTCCTAGATTATCAAAACTAATCCACAGAATCCACAGAAAAAGCAACTCTCATTTTCAGTCTTTGACTGCCTTCCCTTATAAAATACATTCCTGTTCAGTGTGGGTCTATTTAACTTTAAAAACCAAGACGTTTTCTTATTTTTATTACAAGGCATCATACCAATTATTTCTATGTGTTTAACTAAGCTATATAAAGCAAAAAGAAGGATGTATGTAGTTAGTCAGTGTATGCTATAGTATATATGCTGCAAAAACACTACTATAAATTGGACATAAATTTCAATGTGAAGAATAAAATAATTCCAATAATTACTCATAGTTTATTTCAATTAAATCTTTAGTAGTTTAGTTATTTATATTTTTATTGAGCCTTATTTTTAAAGAATCAAAACCTGGTAGTTGGAATGAATTTAGCGGAGAAATCAATACTTGATATTAAATGTGCTAAAAAATTTAATTTGATTGCTTTTTATACAAATAAGTGTACTCAGACCAAATAAGCTAACTATGTTCATTCTCCATATGTATGGCTCACAGCCAAATACTCTACTAATAAAAGAAAAATACAGGAACTGGTCATTTTTACAAAAACAGAGTCAGACCTCTGACTGTTTTTTCACTCTTCATTGCCTCAAAAAAATAGGAAAAAAAGGAACAGCAATCCATTTGCTATTTCTTGGGTTCTTGAACTCTTGGCAGAAACCTGTTATTTTGTTTATACAGATTAAGAAAAGGAAGAGAGCAGATGTGTGTGTTCTATAGTCATTGAATTCACCAATATGATCAATACAGCTTAACTTTTTAAACCAATATTTACTGAAGCTGGAGATGGTCTCTTTGGCTTAGGAATGGGGCTTGTTGCCCACATATGAATGCATGGTAATACCACAGTATGTAATATCCCCTTCCTCCTTTCTTGCCCTTTCTCTCACTCATTGTAGAAGAAAGCTTGGGAATGGGAATAAATACATTAAGGGTTATGACGAGGACCATATTTCCCTATGATCCTAAAGTCTGAAATCTGTTGAAACAATTAGGGTAGCTAAAGTTGTGACAGCTGTCTCAATTTATCGCAGTTTCTGGGTATTTGCTGCCCTGTTAAAGGCAGAGCTTCATGAGTCATGGAATTACATGAAAATGTCCTTTAATAAATTTTTAGCATTGCTTATAGTTGTGGAGAAAATTTGGAAAATTTTACAGCTTAAAATAATAAAAGTGGAATAAAAAGAAACAAAATGCATTAAAATACTTTGGAGGAAGCTTGAACCTATTAGAAATTTGATTTTTGAGCTGTTAATTTTTGCAATGGATATTCAGTGAAACCTTGTTAAAGTAGCATGAGGGACTCCTTCAAAACATGACAGCAGTGAGATTATGTCCAAAGCAAAGGAGAGCTGGTAGCTGGCTTCAGATAGATGAGTGAAGCTGAAATGATCTGTGCTAAGAACAGTCAAAGAGGGTAGTAGGAAAGCAAAGGATATGATGAGAAAAAACACTGCTAATACACTTCAGAAAAAGAGCCAAGGGATAAAGTATGTTTAAGACAGACGTACTGAATTATGAACAAAACAAACAAACAAATCTGGTATTTACTTCTTACTATACTCAGGAAAACAATGAGACGTGTACTTCCATTAATAAAAAAAAAAAAAAAAATTAGTTGATTTCAGTATCAGTTTACCTTCCTTGTGAAAATGAACTAACACAAACCTGAAGACTCACTGAATACTTAGGTCACAGTGACAAATGAAGAACAGATAATGTAATGAACATTGACATGTCAGACACTGCAAGACAAATTTTCCAGTTTTCCACGGTAAGAAAAAAAAAAAAGATTCACATTACAAGCAAGAATAGATAACTGAAGAAAACTTTTTTTTTCATATTTTAATATGAGAATAGCTATTCTCATACTGAGGATCACATGACCTACTAATTGCTAAATCTGCTAGTATACTAAATATGCTATTCAATCACTTAATTGATAATTTCAATTTTTAATGTAAATGTTAATTCCTGGATTACAAAGACTGGATACAATCTAAGTACATGCTAATAGGATATCTTTCAATGAAAATAAAAGTTCCAAGGAAAAAGACATTCTTGGTAAAAATTGAACCCTTTGTAAACCAATAGTCCAAAAAAATGAGAAGGAACACAGTCTGAAAAAACAGTATGGTTCCTTACATAATGCTATGAGATAATGACCATGCACAACCTTAATAAAATATGCTATATGTCCCTTTGTCTTCATAGAATTCTTATATTGATGTGTTGAAAAACTCTTCTTCAGAGAGTATAATATGCTAGTACTTCAGTAGGCATCCTGTACATAAACCACTGGTTTAGTTGTAAAATGTCTCACTATTGTGGCTATTGTGAACAAAAAAGATGAAAAAAAGAATGTGCAGAAAAACTATTCATTTTTGTTACTCTTTGCCTTTGGGAACTGTGATTAGGTTGATGTAACCATTTGTTTAAAAAGCAAACACTTGAAAGTTAAAGAACAGGCAATGATAATCTGCTTCCTATTTCCTATATCTGTATTACCTTTCATGAGGTAATAGGTGTACATTGGAATAAGAAACAAAAAAGGCTTGATAAAATAAGGCAATTTTTTTTTTCTTTTCTTAATTTTAGCCACCTTAACCTCACCACTTGGGTCTTCAGATGTTCTACTTTCAATCTCAGTTTTGACTTCTTTTTTTCCCCAGTGACCTGTAAAAATTATCAAAATCAAAATATGTAGAGGAAACACTCCCACTCAAACTGCAAAATGAACCAAAAGTACATGCATGTTCTGCTTTTTATCTCTGTTGTGATTCAATAAAATATTAGTGAACTGTAGATAATTTCATAAAAAGGAATATTCAGGAGTGGTCCATCTAAGTGTTTAATTTTAATTACTTTCAAAATTTTCCACAATACTTACTAGTGCTGTTTTTTAAAATGAGTAAAGACTGAGAAATGGGCACAGCTGTGTCTAAATGCTTCATCACAAATGATTTTGGATCCATTATACTTTTTTATAGATAAGCATAAAGATGAAACCAATGCAGAAAAAGCAGAAATAAGCAGTTTATCATTGCAAAATTGATGTGCACAGTGACATAATATTCACCGGCCGTATCACTTGCCTTACCTATGAGTCATCAAAAAATTCTCTATTGCATACTAAATGCCTCAGCCACACAGTACTCTGATGCATAGGTACCTAATATTTGGTGCTTCTGAATAATACACGGGTCACTGAACACCAGTAAACATGGAATCCATGGGCTATAGTAGAAATTGTGTTAGGTGTTTACTAGTATCAAAATTAATTTTTTGGGGTTCTATTTTATTTCCAAATGTACCTTTATTCACAGACATTTTTAGATGTATATAAAGTAGATATATTTTGAAGAAATCCTATTTTCCAGATAAAATTGTTGTAGTTACTGGTAAAAAGACCCTATGTTTGAAATAGATGGGCTACAAGATTTATTTACTTCACCTTCTTTGCCAAAATGCAAAAAAAATATTGTCTTTTAATTATATAAATATAACTTAAGAATGTAAGTGTATTTTATAGCCTTAGCTTTAGGGTGTGTGCTTAGTATTCACAAAACCAAAAGATGCAAGATGAGGTGTTATGGAGAAGTAATGAAAAAGGAGTTACCATGATAGTAAGCAAAACAAAAAGTCTCAATGTGTAATTATTATATAATATTTTTATGGTGAGTCTAGTAAGAAGGCTAAGGTTCAGTCCACAGGACTGCCATCATGTAAGATCATTTGCTATTATTAGACCAATTTCATAAGTGTATTCAAGTCATTTAACTGTTCCAGCAAAACCATCTGATATAAGAATATTTAATCAAAATTATTATAGGCAGATAATATATGAATTGTAGTTGTGTCTCATAGTAATCAACAGTTCAACATTCTGACACTTGATTAAATATCCTTCCTGGTTCCTCCCTACATACTCCTTCACTAATTTGAAAGAAAGGACAGAGTGATGGGCTAGCTTTTCATGAAGATAAGTAAGAAGGCATAAATTTCAGTGGTGTAAAAGGCATCCCCAATTTCCCCACCACCTGGCAGTGCTCAACGTGCCTTTCAAAACCATGGCACAGAGACCAGGCTTTTATTCCACATGGTAACTTCTGAATTCTGATGACAAATTCTGTTATTGCAGCTAAAGGGATGAAAGGTATTTCTAACAACGGAGCTACTAAGCACACTGAACAGGCTGAATAGATGTGCTGGATATGGAAACACTTATCATCACATTTGACTAGTGGACGAAGGGAAGGCAGTGGATATGGGGTTTTGGGGATTTTAGCAAAGCTTTTGATACTGTCTCTTACAGTATCCTTATGGATAAAATGTCCAGCATATAGCTAGACATGCACAAAATATGATAGGTGAACAACTGGCTGAAGGGTCGGGCTCAAAGGGTTGTAGTAAAGGGGGTAACACCTGGCTGGCAGCCAGTCACTAGTGGTGTTCCCCAAGACTCAATTTTAGTTCTCTTCTATGTTTTTATCAATGACCTGGACAAAGGAGTTGAGTGTATACTAAGTAAGTTTGCTGATGATGCTAAATTAGGAGGAGCCATTGATTCCCTCGAGGGCAGAGAGGCCTCACAGAGACATCCTGATAGAATAAAGTGCTGGGCAATCACCAACCGTATAAAATTTAACAAGGACAAACGCCAGATTCTGCACCTGGGATGGTGTATTCCTGGATGAACATATGGATTCAGGGACAAGAGGTTGGAGTGCAGCCTCCCTGAAGAAAGGGATCTGGGAATTTTGGTCGATGGTAAGCGCAATATGAGTCCACAATGTGCCCCGGCAGCCAAAAGGGCCAACTGTATCCTGGGGTGCATTAAGCGCAGTGTAGCTAACCAGTCTAAAGAAGTGATTGTCCCACTGTACTCAGCATTGGTGCAGCCTCACCCTAAGTACTGTGTGCAGTTTTGGGATCAAGAATGTAAGAAGGATTTCAGAATATTAGAATGTGTCCAAAGGAGGGCAACAAAGATAGTGAAAGGACTAGAGGGCATGACTTATGAGGGGCGGCTGAGGATATGACGATGTGACCTCATGATTCTGAGGTCTGAAGTCTACAACTTCCTCATGAGGGGGAGCAGAGAGGGAGGTGTTGAACTCTTCTCTCTGGTGTCCAGTGGCAGGATGCAAGGGAATGCAGCTTAAAAGTGCATCATGGGATGTTCAGATTCAATATTGGGAAAAAGCTCTTCACTGAGAGGGTGTGCAAGCACTTGGAACAAGCTCCCCATGGAAGTGGTCATGGCCTCAAGACTGTCCGTGTTCAAGAAGCATTTGGACAACACTCTTAGATATACAGTTTAACTTTTAGGTTGTCCTTTGTGGAATCAGGAGTTGGACTCGATGATCCTCATGGCTCCCTTCCAACTCAGGATATTCTGTGATTCTATGCCTGACTGAAAAACTCTTCCTCTTTCCCCCAAACCCACACAGTTAAACTGGGCCTGCTTCTAATCAGGCAGAAGTAGCATAAACTCCAAATGTTAGTCGATAAACCTGCTTGTCCTCAAGACATGAAGTCTGTATGTAGTAACTGAAAAAATTTATTTTCTACTGATAATACATGGCATAGAATTTGCATTGTACGTTGCTTGTGATTAATATTTTTTTTTCCACATTTCGTAGCAGCAAACCCTGCACAGTTTAAGTTTCAAGAATGCATTCTGGTTGTCTATTTGGTGACACTCACATTTGACAGTGCATTGCAGTGTCGCACTAGAAAGCATACGTGCACACACACTTTGAATATATTTGCTTGCTTTCTTATGTAGGCACCACCCCTATCTCTGAGGACAAACAATTAATAGAGGGCTTGTTCAAAGAAAGTGTTTTTAAAGTGCTTCCTCCTATTGTATTTCTTTACAGATTATCAATTTGAGCTTTTCTGACCATCAATGGGGCTCTACAGTAACCTTCCTCCCTCTTCTCCCCTGTCACCAGCAAGTAGCATAGCTGTCAAGAGGTAAAATGTTCAAATTGTTCCTAAAATAAAATAAAATAAAGCATCTTTTTAGATAAACCTTTTGGGAAAATATTTTTTGGCTGCCCTGTTTCTTTATTGCCTGGGGAAAAACCTAGTTTCTAAAGCTAGTGATGGACTGCTCACTACCAGCATCTTTTAAAAGAAAAAAAAAAAAAAAGAACCATGACACTGCAGTAGATAGATGATATCAACCCTCTCTGAGATTAACTGGATGTAGAAGAAAATGAAATAGTAACCTAAGGAGACTATTTTTTTTAAGTGATTTATACAGTATATTAAACAGTGGGGAAATCCTTTCTAGAAAAACCCTTTGGAGAAAGAACATGTACTCATATTGATGTTTGTTACAGTGTTGTAGCACATAAATATCCAAGCTGGCAAATACTGTACTAGGATTTCAGTTAATGAAATCATGCCTTAAAATAACTATTTCCTTTAATTCCCAATATTTAGATGCTTTTATTTCTTTCTTGTAAAAATCAAAAATATTGCAGAATCTCATTCTTTTATCAAATTAAGACCCTGTACTTTTAGGATACTCACAGCAATACCTGCTCAGGAGCAATCAATCAGATGCTGTACCTGATAATATTCATACCCTTCTCTCCTGCCATCAGTCTTTGCTGTTTGTCAGCGAGTGCTACAGTGGCATCTTCTGGCATACAGAAGAATTAATTGCCTTCTCGCTGTGAAAGAACATTGCTATTAAAAGGGTAAGTTAAGAAACAAGCTTAAAGAACTGAAATAAAAAAGCACCTGCTGTTCTTCCATTATTCTGTTCAGACCAATCGAAACCGTAATGAATGATGAGAAATTAAAATCTAGTTCTTTGGTAAGTGGCCATTTGGGCATGAGAGTTTATGTGTGAGGCAACTGCTTCTAGGGCTATTACTATCCTAAATAATGACTTATAATTGTATCAGTTGACATAAGATGACAAATGGTAGTTAATTAGAAAAAGAAGGAGCAATAAAAAAGGAGGAAAAAAGGCCTAGATAGGACTGACTAGAAGAGAAAAAAACCCGATTATTCTCTTTTCGAATCCATCTCTCTAAACACTTTCTTTTACATTTTATGACTTACATTTCGTAGAAATTGCTGCACAGTAAAATAAATTAATGTTTATGGATTTGGGGATAATGAGACTTGTTAATTAACTGAATATTGTATTTGATATTTTACTAGAAAACCACTTTATAACTTCATAAAAATGTTACTGAGTTCACAGATTTTATCACAATACTTTTAATTACATATTATATTTTCCTTTTTTATGATACATGCTATGACATTATACATCACACATCTTGCTCAGTGCCTTCAAAGAAGTGAATTTTGAGAAGCAGAAGCAGCAACTTCCTCAGTCCACAAGGGCCTTAAAGTGTGATCACTGGCAGCTCAGTCCTGGGCCATTGTCGCTCAGCACAGATCATGAGAAGTTACCATTTATTTCTAGCATCTATTGAATTTCTCCCTTTTCTGTGGAAGTTGTTAACAAAGTTATCAATCACAGGACCATTTTTCACAATGTGAAGCTACTGGGATTTTGGTAGTTGGTGACTGTCTCAAAAGAACGAGTCCTGAATCTATCAAAAATACTTGGCATAGGAATGGGAGCCGCTGAAGTCCTGACTACATAAGCAGATCTACAAGCAAAATGTTCTCTCTGATTTTTACTTTTTAAAATCTGATTAAACTAAAAGTAAATTAAAATAGGAATTCATGGATCAATACACTTGTTAACTTATTGCAGACAGAGCTGTAAAACCTTAAGAGTTTTTGCCATCTGACAGGCCAAACCTTCTGAATTTTGCCCGTTCTGTAGTGTGAGTACAGCAGTAGACTCACAGTTAGCCCACAGGGCTGACCAGAGCGCTGGCTCATGGCCAGGGCCGGATTAAGCAGCAAGTGATTAAGCTGAGCTGATTACTTCCTCAACCTGTCTGCTTGGCCCCACTTCCAAAAGTGATTCCCCCTTGACAAGGACAGAGGAGTCCCCTGTGGTACCTGCGTGCTATTGCACTGCCTTTGTGTGGCCAGGCGCTGGCAGTGGAGGGGGCTGCAGGGCGGCCTTTGTGAGGAGAGGCCGCGGCTGCCCCGTGCCGGACACAGCCGGTTCCAGCCGGCTCCAGCGGACCCAACCACAGGGCACCACTGAGCACCACCAGTCAAGATGGTGGTGCCTCAGCGAAAATGTATTTAAGAAAGGGCAAAATGCTGCCTAGCAGTGTGAGGAGGGGGCGGGGGAGGGGGGGAAGTGAGAGAAACAACCCTGTGAATGCCAAGGTGAGAGAAGAAGGAGCGGGAGGAGGTGCTTCAGGTGCCGGAGCAGAAACTCCCCTGCAGGCCATGCAGAGCACCATACTGGAGCTGATAACCACGCTGCAGCCCCTGGAGGGCCCAACCCAGCCGGCTCCAGCAGACACACCGCAGGGCACGGCTGAGCCCCTCAGCCAAGATGATGGTAAAACATATTGAAGAAAGGGTAAAAAACTCTGTGCAGGTAGTGAGGAGTGAGGGAAAAAGTGTGAGAACAGCCCTGCAGAACACCATGGTCATGAAGAAGGAGGGGAGGAGGTGCTCCAGGCGCCGGAGCAAAGATTCCTCGTCAGCCCATGGAAGATACCTTGGTGAAGTGGGGTTATCCTGAAGGACTGCGGCCCGTGGAAAGGGCCCACAGTGGGGCAGGGAGACATGTGAGGAGGAAGGAGCAACAGAGAGGAGCTGTTATGAACTGACTGCAGCCCCCATTCCCAGTCACCCCTGCACCACTCGGTGGCAGGAGGAGGTAGAGGTGCTGGGAATGAAGCAGTGAAGTTGAGTGAAAAAGGGTGGGTGATGGGGGGAAGGTGTTTTTAGTTTTGTGTTTGTTTCTTACCATCCTACTCTATTTGAATTGGCAAGAAATTAAATTTATTTTCCCCAAATTGAGTCTTTTTTCGCTTGTGATGGTAATTGGTAAGTGATCTCCCTGTCTTTATCTCGACACATGAAATTTTTCATCTTATCATATATTTTTATCATTTGTTGAGGAGGGGGAGTGATAAAGCAGCTGGGTGGGTATCTGGCAACCAGCCAAATCAACCCACCACACCTATATTAAGATATAGCAGAAGCACATTCATTTTCCTTAAAGTGTTGGTCTTTAAACAGTTATGGTGTGGTTCAACTATACTGGCTAGAGAAGATACGATACAGCTCCAGAGGACGGGCAAGGTGGGCAGCAGAGGCCATCTTCTCAGCTAAATCAATTTGCAAACAATAGTCAGTGCTCTTAGTTTGCCTATATTTAAGGTATATCTAAGTGTCTTACGTGTCTAAGTCTTGGAACTACCAGAGACTAGCACATAGTAAACTGGAAACCTATTCAAGTTCCTTATTATTTTTATTTAAATATCTTAATTATTGAATATAAAATCCCTGATGTGCACTTTTAACTAGCCAACATTTAACAAACAACAGATGTTTTAATAAATATCAAGTACTTCTGCAAGTCACAAGGTATGATCAATATTTTTGTCTATAACTAGCTTTTACTGAACAATTTGATTAGGAAACCTTCACATTAATTAATAGTTCCTTCTTTTTTTTGCTAATGACTGAATTTATTTGTGTAAGGTACCTACACAATATGTACTAAGTGATTATTTTGCAGCTATTTAGCTCATACGTAGCTTCTCCCTTTAAGAACAACTGTCATATTCTGATTTTCCTTCCTGGTATTTCAGACATAGTATTTTTTTAACAGCCAGCTATCTCCACTCTGTCTAACAACTGACATACTTTCCAATGTCACTGTTGCAATCCATAAGACTCTCTTAAGGGTGTTTTGCTTTCTATATCACTATCATCTGTGCAAGTGTCCCGAACTGTGTTTCTCACATCCTAAAGCTAGTCACAGGATCCACCCTTTGGCCTTGGATCTGGAGTCTTACTCACATCAGCATTTCTATTTAAGCCTATAAACATTGAAAAAAAAAGAAAAATGGTGAAACAGACACAATAAAGCTAGTGAACATGGACATTTCTGCCTATTTCTCATAAATTCTTTTCTATTCAGACTTGTTCTCATTCAGACATCTCAATCAGACTTCGTCCTCAAAAAATTCCTTTCTTCAGGACTAGTTTCTTATTCTTAGACATTTTACTTCAGTCTACCACCTTTTGTCAAGGCTATATTTTTGCTCCTCCAGAATGGGTCTCAGAGACCTTTTGGCCCTGAATTAGAATGGCATTGATTGACTCATGTCCATAATGCTTGGAGCATTATTGATAATAAAATAAAAACGAGGGGTCCATGCCCTTCCTGGAAACCTGGCACAGCTTTCCATATGATCTGCCCATGCTCACAACGTTCATAACAAGCCCAAATCATATGTCTGAATAAGAAATGTACTAGCTACTCAGGGGGGCCTTAATTTAACCTTGTGCTATAAAAGCAGTTACCTGGGGATGACCGCATGCAACACATACTTGAGAAAGGAAGCCAAATGGGAGAAAAGATCCATGTTTCATGGACCTAATGGATTTGACATAAAAAGTACTAGTGACTATATGGTGCCACAAAGGATGCCTTTGATAAAGTCTGTGTCTATTGAGCTGTGGCATAACCCTCTGTTTCTGCAACTGTGTATATCCCAGTGAAACAGGAGATTTTCCCTTCCATAAGCATGTCTACCGGCCCTGAGTAGAATCTGCTTAATGGGGCTCCAAGTAAGAAAAATTACTCATGTTTAGCATGTCTAATCTCACTGCTACTGGCCAATATCTAGCAGAGAGTTCTAGTTAGCCAACCTTTGAAAATACAAAGAGTGGAATTTGTCTCCAGATTCACTTATCTAAATGTAGGTACCTACAATGCAAGGTTTAATGTGAGTTAGCTCCTGCTATAGTCACTGGAAACACGTACAGTCAAATGAAACCAGTGAGCACATACTGAAACAGACTCCTGAAATGATCTGCTAAAATGACAGTATGTCTAGGCAACTAAGTCCCACCCCTACTATTATGTGTCTGATCTAGAGGGGAATCCTTCCACGAGGATCAGGGCACAAAGAATACTTTTTCCCTTGCACTATCTTTTCCATGCATTTCTTCCTAGAAAGTAAAAAACAGTACTTGTGCCTATTAGCAGACTAATTCTAGAAAAAAAGCATCACATTCTTAGGCCAGATTGGAATTTTACAGATGTCTAACCACTTGTCTTTAGAAGAATGAAAGAAAATGGAAACTCAGTTGCTGCCTTGAGGATACGTTGCTTCACAGAATACAGGTCATAACTGAGTATTTTAGAATAGATTCACCCTTCTTTGGGAAACTTTTGCTGATTTTTTTTTTTTTTTTTAATATTTGCACACAGTTTGCAGATTTTAAGAGCTAGATCTCGCATAGACAAGCCTCCCATATAGATTATTTCTAGAAAAAAAAATTAGTGTTAAGTTTTTGTAACAAACAAAAATTAATTGATTCTCTTTTATTTGAAAGTTTAAAAATGGTCTGAACATGAATTACTGAGAAGCAGATTATTCAAGGCATTGAAGTTATAATCATTAATAGTGGAAGACACAAATATGAAATTAATCTAATTTAAGTCTCTGCACAGTTTGAAAAGGGAACTCTCAGGAGATCACACACCTCGATTTTTTTAGAGACTATAATAAAGACTGGAGACACATGACAGGCAGAGGAACTACCTTTGATTATAAACTACCTTTGAGTATACAGGAGTGTGACATTTATCATGGTTACAATCTGTTTAAAAAATAGATTGAAAGATAAAGGTCTGATGTGATTCACAATTTTGAAAAAGAAGCAGGTTCTTTCATAAGCAGATTAAAAAGTATTTTACAGTTCCTTTTTAATTCAGTGAAATAATTTCTTTTTGATATAATGGTTGTGAAAGTTTTGGTTTGTTGTAGTTTTAACATTTATTTTTCTGTGTAAAAAGAGAAACAGACAAAACAGATACCAAGACAGTTTGATAACCAAACACACTATCAGACTGACAGGCATTCCTACACCCTTTTGCACCAGTAACCATTTTCTCCATCACAGATGATGGAAAAAAGGAATGATTTCTTCTCCTAGTAAATGAGGCTTTTCAGAGAACATGAATTCCATTTTACAGGCCTTATCGGCTATATTTGCAAGTAGCCCCTCTATTTTATGTTGTAACAAATTGTTAGTGATCTTGAAAATAAGACTGTAAAGTACATTGAAAAATATTTAACCCTTACCTAAAAATAAGCAAGATGAAATCAAAACCAGAGCAAAAGTGAAAGAACCTAACTTAGGGAAGAACTAACTAACTGTCTAATTTTAGATATCTGTACTTGAGCTGTTGAAGCTTGAGTCCTTTTACAATCAGTTGAGAGAAATAAGGATTGTAGGGCACAATTCTTTTCATCCTAACAGAGGCGCTTAATACATGCCTAGTGAAATGTGCCCTCACGTGTTTATTCATTGCCAGTGACATGTGTTTATTTGTTTCCAGTGACTATAAAAGGAATCTAAATGTATTAGTTCAAGCACAGGTGTTTACATTATAAATGGCTAACATGAAGAAAAATTCTGTCCCTGTATCTATTGTTATTAAAGTGAGATTACATTCTGAGGAAAATAAAGAAATTAACAGTAGTGTACAGCTGTCTTTCAACATTCACATTTTGATTTTGGGTGGTGAAAATATAGGGGTTTTACTGTAATATTAAAGTAGCTAACCTGATTATTCTAGGGAATTGTGACTAGAATATGATAATCCTTTCAAACTGCATAGAGGTTAGCTTTTTATTTTCTTTCCCTCAAAGTAACAAGAAGAGTCAATTTCTACCAAAAAAAAACCCCTTTTTTTTTTTTAACTTTTTCATTGAGGCTTTGTGTCAGTAGACTAGAAATACACTGGAAGAATAAAAGAGTCATCAAAAGTAGATAATAAGAGCTATCACAGAAGGTATGAGAAATGTGACATCAACTATGGGATGCTGCCCTTCCCCCCTGCCCCCCCCCCTTTTTTTTTCCCCCCAAAAAAAACCTGCATTAAAATATGGAGTAAAAATACCAGCCTCTCCAAAACATGAAGAAGAGTTTAAAGATCAATTCACTTGTGGCAGACTTTAAAGATAAACTTCAAAATTGTGAATCAAAGAAAGATCTCTTAGAGATAATAAAATCACACATGAGGCCGACTAGAGACAAAAGTGACTCTTCAGAAGGTCTGTTTTTCAAAAATATCTTGACTTTTGGATAGTTATCTGAAATAAAAACTCATAGTTTTTGGAGGATTACACGTTGCCACTTAGAGAAAGGGATGGATTTAAACACAATTAGCAACACAACTCAGCAAGTTTGCAGATGACACCAAG
>NW_009187036.1:0-56969 GCF_000690835.1 Fulmarus glacialis | reverse complement strand
GCTTCTTGTTTTTAATTTTCCTTGAACATAACTTCCCTGTTAAAAAATCTTCATGTATGTGAACTTGTCTCAAGCCCCTTTGTTTAACCATGAGTTAGCATCATGTGCCAAAATGGCATTAAATTGAAATCTTGCCATATGTTAATTAAGTCAAGAAATTTGTATACAGACATGGTGACCTGCTTCAGATGTTTTTTGGTAGTCCAAATGATAGCAAACAAGAATTTATCCTGTCAACACTTGAATTACAGTTAGAACGTTCATTGTATTTTTTAAATGCTTGAAGGGGTAGATTATGCCATATGACACAGACAGACATCGAATGGTGTTATTGGGCACTCCAAGAATAACTGTAAGATATTGTATATATATTATATTGCGAATAATATTTTATCATACTTTTGCCTGCCTGTATTAATATTTTAATTATACGTACAGAAAGTTATGAGAATATTGAGAAGCTTAGATAATTAAATGCTTTGCTATTTTAGGAGTAGAAATAATTTTAAGGTACTACTTTGAGTATAGAATGGGACACAAGTTTTCAGTCAATGGTATAATTAGGTAATAAATCTTATAATGTTAATTTGTTCAATTAACATGTGCAGAGGAGATAATGAAACTGATTTAACTGTGTCTTTTTTAGACATTTTTGAGTTTGGGATGTGTTGACACACATTTTGTGATACTTGCAACGAGGAGTTAATGCAACCCTCTTGTCACTAGCTTTTAAGTTTGTAAATGTTACGTTTAACTTGATAGAAAAATTTTCAAGTATATTGCATGATACATGAGCTATACCATTTATTAAAAAAAAAGGTAATCAGATACTTTAGGGGAGAAAACAAAATTTGCATGACAGTCTGCGTGTCTGCTTTTCTGAAAAGGAATCTGATATCTGACCTTATTCCTGCCAAAGCAGTGAGATGTGAGTTTGACCTATACATACGTCATATGGTAGATGGTGTATGGAATAAAGATTTAGCTGGCCAATCTAGCAATCAACAACATTTCAACCAACAGTCTCTTTAACTCTCATAGAAGACTATGCTCACTGTGCTCAGTTGATCCAAACACATTTCTACACATTGATGACCAGGTTTAGGCACCAGAAATTCTACTTCTTCAAGTACTTATTAAGAGTTAATAAACAGGTTTCTACTATCAAATATTTCCTGTAAAGGCAAGTGAAAAATAACATCTTTCAATCTTTCAGTTTCCAAGTTACGCGTTGCTCCCTGCCTGGTGTCACCTGCCCTGAGGCTGCAAGTCCCGGCTCTGTAGTGCCCAGCTGTGAAGCCCCCAGAACCAAAACTCACACCTCGGTGCAGCAGTTTTCTTCCAGACCCATGTACCCTGGAAGCAGGGCCCCTGGAGCTAGGCAGCTGAAGGATGGTGCTGTCCCCAAAGCAGTCCTTATTGAGGGCGATGATGAACCCAGCAGCCACTCCTGATTCCCAAGGGCCATTGGCAAACCGTGCCATTTTTCCCTGTATTAACTTGTTTGTCCAAAACATCTCTAGCTACAAGATTCCTGTCTGCTTCAATTTCCTTTTGGCTCCTACCAGGGAAGCTTGAAGCTTTCTGTGCGCACCTGGCTACTCACTGTGCTTTCAGCAACAGCAGGTGCTGTGCCAGCCTATGCCCACACCGCAATCCGGAGGTATGAAGCTACTGGAGATTTACCTGGTCTGGTTTTAAATTAAACAGCTCTGCCATCAGACAGTACTAACTTACAGAGTTAAATGGTTGTTACTGAAGTGTGGAAATCTGCCATAAACACATTTTGGAGGTTTTTACGTTGGACTTGCTCTAGTCTCATGTTCTCAGTGCTGATAAACATTTGCAGCTCATTAAGATGATCAGGAAATTCGAATCAAAATTGAATTTCCAAACTGAATTAAGATGTTCTTGTTGATGCATCAGCATCAGTATTCTGCGCTTGGGGTGGGAATGTGTCTCTGTAAGTGCTCCATTTTAGGTAGTAGGCCCCATCTTCACAATGGTTAATATTAAGTAACTCTTACCACATGTTTATGCAGTATGGTTATCATTATTCTTATTTTACAGACAGCAATGGTTAAGGACAAAAAGGTAAAGGTCACTATTGGAGCATGGCTAAGCTAAGCCAGTTAAGTTAATATTTATACTTTAAAATGACTGAATTTTGAACATGCAAAATGCTGACCTTCTAGATTAGAGTTGTTCTCCAGCAAAACCATCAGTGGGCAGCTAGCAGCATGTTCCTGTTTAAAGCCATTTAAAAGAACACAGTAACTGCAGGTCTGTACCACCAAAGAGGTTAGGTGTTGCCCAAGTATTTCATTTGTATGTTTTCAGATATGTCTCTTTTATAGTCCCCATTTTAACAGTAGATGTCAAGCTATCCTGGATAGCCTCAAAGGACATCTGTGTCTGTCTTATAATGCTGTATTTTTCTGAACATGCAAATGATTTTGAAGTTTCTAATAATTTTAATTATAGTAAGAATATAGAATTAATAATAATTTGTATATTATTAATTAATGTTAACTTATAATAGTTATTATAATTTGACAATAATTTCTAACAATTTTAAAATTCCTTTGAAAGCAGCGTATCAAAGGCATTGCTAGAATGCAAAGAACAATGCTCTGTTGTATAACAGTAGAAGTATAACATTTTTAAATAATATCTACATCACACTAGGATTGTTTTTACAATGTAACCTAAATAATAAAGAATGATAATGCTTAGTAGAGTAATTTATATTTTCATACTTATTATGGATGATTCTATTAAAATAAGTCACCTATTCCAATATTTTTTCATTAATAGTTGCTTTAAGTCTCTTTGTAATTTACTTATTCAATTCTCATTTGTATTCCTCAGTACCGTCGTTTTATTCACAACATTATAAATCCTAGAAATAAGTTTCTTTCTTTACTTTTTTTTTCTTTTTAAAGGATGCTAGTAATTAAGTTTTTTTCTCCAAAACTCATTTTCTAACAGAATCCCATGTTTTATTTCATGCATCATTTACAGCTTGCTTCATTTTAGCCCCAAAGGCAGTATGTAGGTTGTAAAAAAAAAAGCCAATTGGAAAGCAAGGTCCTTTTATATTTGTGGTCATGGTTTTGTTGAGAATGTCACTGGTTACACAATAAATATGGTTACTTTCTGCCTTAAAAACATCTCTAGGATTTTGGTAGGGTGTTTCACAATGGAATGTTTATTCTGTGAACAACTCACTGGCATACATCAGAAAAGGAGAGAAATGAGTAAATTGACACCCTAATCAACCACTGCATGTTGGTACACTGAAGCTACACAAAGCTCACAAGAATACAGACACAATACCTGTGGAAAGGTCAATTAAGAATCAAAGCAGTGTTTTGGAAGCAAGAAAGGATGCTTGCAGTAGTGTCGGGAGGACTTACTCTGTTAAAGATAAACAATGTTGCATCATCTCTGTTACTGACTTTTGTTTCTCAAAGCGTAGAACTATACCTGAAGGCAAAAGTTCAAAAGTCAGCAAATCTTAGCTGAATTATGTTAGCTTAAATATATGTCAAAAGGCTTCTTGAAGGAATACCTTTTTGTATTTCAGTACCACTGTGTGTACAAGTCTGAAGATCAAACTGATGCTACATTCTGAATATCAGGTATTCCACAACTCCTTAATAGACCTCCTCCTGTTGTTATCAGTTGACATGAACTAACGGTTAAACACAATTTTTCCAAATACAGCTCACTATTTCATCAGTTTGTTTTTTTCATTATGAATGGACACAGCGTTTCTTTGCAAATTCAAGCTGGTTACAAGATGGAGAGAACTGGCTGTCATTTTGGCTATTGTCTGCTATCAGGTTCCCCTCATTACATAGTTACAGGCAGATACAAGCAATGTTTAAGCAATAAACAGTATTTTGTTTCAATGCATCCATTCAGTAGTTCAAGGTATATATAAACTGCTTCAAAAGAAAAACCCCATCCCCCAAAATAACTCCAAAACAAAAGCCCAAACTCTAAGACTGTGATTTTGAAAAAACAGGGCTAGGAATCTCATGCGCTTAAGAAATCTTAGGAAGTACCCTGAGTTTCAAAGTTACTGCACATCCAGTCATTCCAATAACTTTAATGAAGTCCAAAACATGACAAACCGTTGAAAATCCCTTAATACTAAATGACAGGTACAGACATACACCAACCTGACATTTTCAGTTTCCTCCTATTGAATACTTTACTGCTAAGTAGCTGAGTACCTTAGACCTTCAAAATATGTCTCAGGATTTTGTAAATCGAGGAGGATTGGGTGAATTAACGATCTGTAGACATTGAATAAAACTGCATTCTGTTCCTTTAGATATGATTAGTTTTTGGTTGCTTGTGATATTGATGAAATATAGATGAAATATTTTTACTAGGAATTTAGCTTTATGGCTCTATATAAACCAGCTGTGCTTTTGTTAATATTTGCTGACAAAATACAGTTCAACAGTTCCTGTGTATTGTACCCTAAGTCAGGAAACAAAATAGCTGGACAGAAACAGCATTGAACAGGGGTGCATTATGCTATTGCATCTGATTTATCTCTAGTGGGGTAGTAATGCACATTTCTCTGGACAGATAATAGCGGAATTTAAATTAGCAGAAGCAGCTGCTAGAGTTTCAGGTATTTCAATGTTACCCTTATTGTAAAGTCAAAATCATCACTTCATGAATTAATTAAGCATCAAAAAAATAACAAGAGGAAGCTGAATAAATAGCTTTCTTATTTGTCACCTTATAAATAAAGATGGAAATCTTTGAAAAGCAGATCCCAGCAAAGATACTAAATTGATGCTGGATTATATAATAGTGTTTATATGCAATTCCAGATAGCCAAGTTCTTTTCTAGAAGTAATCAGAAATGGCAATTAACCAGCCTTGAGAAGTGTCTTGGGAAGAGGAAGCATGCTAAAACTAACAATATACATTGTGATTTGTGGTAACATTCATCATATATAGGAGCGAAAAACACATGGAAAACACAAAACATGACCAAAAAACTAGTAGGTGAACAGAGATGTAAACAGTAAATGTCACAAATTTAGAGAAATAACTGTGTATTGCAACCTCAGTCAAAGAGTTTACGGTAGAGATATTATTACATAGTACATTATAACAACAGCTTTATGAAGTGAAAAAGTCTGCAGATAATCATAGTAATGTGCAAACTACTCTATAGTTTTAACTGTTTCCAGTGATGCTATTTTGCTAATGTGCTCATGGCCTACTGCCATCCATTCTTATTCTAAACAATAGCTCTGATACAGTCACCTCTTTGCACCTTGACACACATTACTTTCTTCTGATACCTTTTTATATGTCTTGCCTAAAAATAAACCTGATTTCTCTGCTATGAATGAAGGCAATTTCCATTCAAACACTTTTATCTTTCCTTCTCTGATCTATTTCCAATCCCTCATGCTGATTGAGCTTTTTACTTTCTTTTCTTTTTTAAAACATTTCTCTCTTTTAGAGTTGCTTTCATATTGCCCTTTGAAATAAAGCAACCTTTTTATTCTCCATTTTCCTTCATTCAAATCCCTCATTAGTTAACCATGCCTACCTAAAATAAATGGAATAATAGGGTGCAGACTTACTGATCATTTCAGTTCCCTCCCACTATGAAGCAGTGACCACTGTTTCTTAGTCCATTCAATATTTCTTATACTGTTTGGTTTTCAAAATATGAAAAATGCCATCCTGAGCAAAGAATAAGTCTTCAGTAGTGTGCAAAAGCATAAAATAAATAAAAATTATCATAAATTAAATGGTAAAATTCATATTAAGTAATAGTTAGCTGAAGTTACCAGAGATTTTGAATATCTAGCTTGTAGTAGTGCCAAACTATAAAAAGCTATAAAAAGCTATAAAAATAATTTCATACTAAGTTAATGGTTTGTCTACCATATTTAAAGAATAATTTGTAGGTGGTTTTCTGAATGCATTTATTTAAAGGACTGTTTTGTTCAAAACAAGATTGCTGTGCCTCTCAATCTCTGTATGTGTACTCCTCATACAACAAGTATCCCTCTATCCTCTACCATGGGATTCATGTTCCCCCTCCCCAAATAAAAAAAAAAAACCCAACCCGAATTTTATTCAATTTAAGTATTTATCATATTGTATATTATTTGAGACTTCCACTCTATGCTATGTGAAACTCATTCAAGTAATGTAAAGAACTGTTGAAAATCCCTAGTATGTTATTCAAATGAGGATGTTGGTGTAGATAATCTCTCAAAATCAGGATTCTCTTTCATGCTATTTTCCTTCTGAGTATGCACCAAAAGACCAAAATGAACTAATCTGCTCAGAAGCAATCACTCCTAGTTCATCAGGGGCCGAGACGTTGATTCAGAGAAACTATGCATAAAGGTAAACAACATTCAGTGTTTTGATGAATTCGTGCATACACAGGAATACTCCAGTCAGAAACCTTTATGCTTCCATTTCTTTCCCCAGCCAATTTGTGGAAGCTTGATCTTTCACAAATTCAATATTAGGTCAATACGCAGGAGTCAATGAGGCACTTTAATGCTGTATTTGCGATTGTTCCTTGGAGGCATTATCTCATTCTGAATTGTAGATTTCAGATCTTGTTTTTTATTTGTTCTGCCACTGTGAATAACTCTGCATTTATTATGATCAAACATCGTTTCTTAGTCTACTTCCTCTCTGTTCTAGTTCTGCCAAACTATTTTGTAGGTTGGTGCTGTTCACTTCTCAGGTAGCCCATCTACCATTTTGAGTCTACCTACAAAACTCATAAATCATAGAAAACTTAATCTGGTATAAAGCAATAACAGTCAGACAACACATATGGGGATTTTCGGAGGCTTCACAATTTTGTTGGTCAAAAAACCCAGCAGGAAGTTGCAACCAGCAGGAAATACAATTGCTTGAAGACTAACAGATGATGCCTCATCACAGTACAGGAAGCTGTGTGGTAAATCATCTGGAAACATGCCATACAATCCAGCAGGAAAACTACCGAGCTAAAACTTCTTATTCTGCCAAAGGCTGCTGCATACACACACACACACACACACAGAGACACCAGAGGGATTCAGTTATGGTGTTCACAGGAACTCACTTCCATCAAATGCAAATCAGAATGTTAGAGGTGAAAGACAATTGCTTGTTTGTCTTATTAAACAAGAGGAGCACAGAGAAGTTGTTTATACACAACCTGTTTCCTTTCTCCATGGATCATGGCAAGCCAAAGCACTGCACCGGTCACTTCAGCATATACACTGTGTTCTGTAATAGATTTCACTGAGTGATTCCATTCTTCCTGAATCCCAAGAAAAATCTTTTGCAAGTACACTATGCCTAACATATAAAACATTCCAAATAAAATAAAAAGAAATAAAAAGAAAAGTCTATGGAAGGCCAACTTTTCGAGCAGTCCAATCTCTCCACCACATAGTGGCCAGGCACACTGAAAAACACAGGCTTCCTCTGCAGCTGTCATATGCTCCTTCTTTAACTTTGTTAATGATGATCTAGAGAAGCTGATTCATTTGAGTCATAAACAGTTTCACTCTGTCTGAGTCTTCTTCTGAGAGGAAAGGAGTGAAGTTGTCTTGAAGAGACAGGAGAGAAATAGGTCTCACAGGTGCTGCCAGAGCCATGGTTTTTAAGTGACTGACCCGAAAGTGAGACTTAAAACCATTTTATTAAATTGGAAGATGGTACCTTATCATGGTGGTGGCCCATCAAGTTCTCATAAAATTTTTTTCTTCCATAGAATTACTTTGCACTCTTATTTTCAATTGCAATGGGGATTATGTAAAATGATACACAGTCTGGTTTAATTTGTTTCCTGTTGCCATGGAAACACACAGAATTTCACAGTCCTCAGGATGGCTTTTATAGATATCGGGTACTCACACAGTTATGACAGGTTCATGTGTATCTCCTCACAGGGAGGGCTTTGAAATGGACCATGTTGCACAGGAATGAAGATGTTGCACAAAAGTGCCATTTTCCCTGGCTGGAGACTGACATACAATTATAGCCCTGGTAAGAATCAACTTGTCCTCCAGAGCCCACGTAATAGATATTAAGACTCTCATTTTCTTGTGCAATTTTTACAAATTCTAGATAATAAACAGCTGTGAAGATAGAGAATTATTATTTCTTCTACTTAATTTTATAAATAGTAGGCTACCGTGAGGTCTTTTTTTATGCCAGCAGTATCTCCTAGACTTCAGGTGCCAGCGACTGCTGTAACTGAAGGTGAGTGGAGCTGACCCTTTAGTCCTTATTAAGTAAAAAGTAGCAGCATTAAGCTCTGATCCTCTTTCAGGTAAGAGTTATAGCTAGCCAAATTCATGAGACAGTATTTTTTTTTAAGAAGTTTCTAAAGAACGAAGGAATCACTGATATCCTCATGATGAATTAGAGATTTCCTACATCACAGCGTGTCATTGGAGGACCAAACAGGACCAAAGGAACAACACAGCAGATAGATGTTTCTTTTCGAGTCTTACTTTTAGTAATTTTTGCCCCATTTTGTAATGGGACCAAGCTCGTTACTAACATTAGAACATACTAAGAATTATTTATGCCATTTCTAAAAACATATTTTTAATATATTTTCTATTTAGATATCAGACCTAAATGAACTACACAGACTTACTTTATCTTATGGTTGAAATTCAAAATATCTGTATTATAAATTAAATAAACTTCTAAGGGAAGAATGAAGCATTAATTTATCAATAACAAGAGGAGAGGAGAGGAGAGGAGAGGAGAGGAGAGGAGAGGAGATAGATAAAAATTAAAAAAAAAAGGGGGGGGGGGAGAGGAGAGGAGAGGAGAGGAGAGGAGATAGATAAAACAAATTTCTGCTTTTAGTCAGGCATGGCTCATACTGATGTGGAAGAAGAATTTGCTTTCAGTAGCTGTTCACTTTCTAAATGCCACTTAGTTTTATGCACCCAGTAGTAGGAACAATGAATAGAAATGTCAAATGATATATGCAATTCATATACATACATAATTATATACACATACATAACTATACTTATGCATATAGACATTCCAGTGCAAGAAATACAAAGGCACTATTAGATTTCACGTAAAAATTTGTCCAATGAAGTTAGAAATGCAACTACATGCACAAGCTGAATTTGATTTTCAGAAGCTCCATTCTATCTATGCCAACAAAAATAATTTTTGTGAAAGCATGGTTCCTACACATTCAGAAGCTCCCATTCCTACCAACATTCAAAGAAATGAGAAAGACAGAGTACATCCATACCTGGAAACAGACAAATATCTCTGCTGAACTCTAGCAGACCGTTGTCCAGTGAGGACAGTCTCTCCTCATTTGTGGCATTTCTCACTCAAAATGAATTTGCATTTTATAGCCGGGAGTCGATATCCTTTTTGGGACCTACTGGCTCTCCTTTTCAGGACCTATTGGCTCTCCTTTTCAGGACCTATTGGCTCTCCTTCCCAATATCTGTCCAAAAATCAGTCTTGTCAGCAGCAAAGGAAATAGACAAAGCATATAGTAGTGACAGCAGTAGAAAATTTATGAGTTGCTAGTATCCCTGAAATCATGTTTTATTAAAATTGTTTGAAATTTTCAATATTTATTCACTATATTACAAAAATGCAAACCAGCTATCTGCCATATTTTGCATAACACACTTCTTTTGATATTCCAATCTGTTCTAGAGTGTGCCTTTGATTTCTCAAAGCCAATTTTGTAATGCAATTAACCATAATGGCATACTTATTTCATAAAAATAGGAGTGTAAACTCAACAACCCCAGGTTAAAAGAAAAAGGAATGTAGGCCTAGGAACAATTAAAAATTATTCCCTTCAGAAGAAAAAGGTAAAGCAACCACAGACAAGTACTTAACTTCATCCAACAATTAAAAAATATAACTAAAATATGTTGGTACTACAAAGACAGGAAAAGAAACAGATTTGTATGTCATTTGCAGGCTTGTTACACACCATAATGTTATTTAAATCTGAGAAGTCTGTCTAAGATATTATTTTCACTAATGATGATCTTCAACGTTTCAAGAATCAATAGAACCATTTAGTAAACACCTGCTCCAACGAATCCCACTGCTTTCAGTGGGTTTTGGATCAAGCTAAAAGCAAGGTACTACACAATGTGAGCATCAGAACCTGGAGTAGGCAACGATTTCATTGGAGATGTTAAAATATTATTTCTGTTGTATTTTAATTTGTAAATAAAAAGGGAGACATTGTATGATGTTAAAACTAATTTTCAATCATGGTTCCATTATAATCCATGTATATGGGCCCTGTAATGAACATTTGATAAAACAGATAAAAATTTAGTGCATTCTAAGTGTGTTTAGGTTACTATATCACTCATGGCAAAAAAAAAGTCTGTTTTAATACAGTAACATTGGTATACATTATTCAGGAGTAGACTTTCAAATTTTACATTCAGACAGGAAAGGAATTAAACAGCATTTTTTCATATTTGCAAGATATTTGTTTAATCCTTAAAGCATTACTGAAAGAAAAGCGGACAATATAGAATGGTCCAATAAGTGCTGTTTTGAGGCTACACAGAAAACTAATATCTTCACCTGTCATACCCTTTCAATATGTCCTCAGAGGTTAAGGCAAATCTAATATCTCACATGCCAAGGTCAGCAGCAAACAATAGTAATGAACATAGCCCTCTAAGTAAATTGTTTCTCATTTACAATGCTAACACTACTCTTCATTATAATTTCACTGCCAGTTATAAAACAGGCCATGAGGCAATTCAATTATTACACTATTAGAATACAATTGTGTATCTAAAGTTTGAGATTTTTTTCCCTTTATTTTTTCACCCCCTCTTAGTGAAGAAAATCAACCTTTTCCATCTTGAGACACTGCACAAGGTCTTCTGGCTATTTGCTGTTGCCATGTCAACTACTTTGCTCTCAGTTGTTGCTATGTCCTTATATTCTCATGTTGGAAATTTACTTGGAGAGATATAAAGACAATCTTTCCATAGCCTATATTATCAGAAAAAAGAGAATAAAGAGGGCTTGACTGTCTGTCCAAAGGAATATTATAGCAATAAGTAAAGGGGAAGATAAGAATATAGATTCCTTGCATTTATATTTTACATTCAGTTCTTTCTCTCCTGTTCACTTCTTTACTATCTTTTTGAGGCAACAGTTTGAATTGTTTGTTTCCTGTAGGGCAAACAACTAGGAAATATGGCACTTTGTACTGGTTTTGGCTGGGGTAGAGTTAATTTTCTTCATGGTAGCATGTATGGTACCATGTTTTGGATTTGTGATTAAAACAGTGTTGATAACACACCAATGTTTTAGTTACTGCTGAGCAGTGCTTACACAGCGTCAAGGCCTTTTCTGCTCCTCACCCCACCCCACCAGCGAGGAGGCTGAGGGTGCACAAGATGTTGTGAGGGGACACAGCTGGGACAGCTGATCCCAACTGACCAAAGGGATATTCCATACGATATGATGTCATGCTCAGCAATAAAAGCTGGGAAGGGGAAAGTTTGCTGGGGCTGCCATTGTTTGGGGACTGTCTGGGTCTCGGTCAGCTGATGGTGAGTAACAGTTTGGGGTTTTTTGTATATCACTTGCGTTTCTTGTTGTCCCCCCTCCCCCCCTTTTTTTTTCTGTATCAAACTGTCTTCATCTCAACCCACAAATTTTCTCAGAATTACTCTTTCTATAGTGTGGTTTAGGACATATGCCCTTTGTTCCAATATTGTAGCTTAGCAAAATATGGAACATGATGATTAAGGAAAAACTCAGAACAGAAAACACAAAAATAATAACTTGCAGTTGGACCATGTAATCTGGTTTGTGTACATGTAATGTCAAGTCTGATAACAACTGCTAGCAAACATCTGTTCTTATTTGTCTTTATTCCATAAAAGTTGCTGGGAGGCATTAAAGAAAATGTTTCATGCATATTTTAATTTATGCTTGCAGGTTATTATTAATATGCATGAATATTATTAAGCATATTGTTATGAATATTCTTACATTTTAGGTTCTCCTTTTCAAAGCAGCAGCCTAAGTTGCCAAGTATGAGCTTAATACATATCTTTGCTCTTGCAATTAGTTCAAGGCTTTGGGTCTTCAGTTTCTGAAGGTGCAAGTCTGGTGTATCATATCCCATTTTGGCCTCCCCAGTACAAAAACAGGTATTGATACACTGAAGTAAGTTCAGTGGAGGGTCACCAAGATGATTATGGTACTAGAGCACTAGATGTATGAGGAGAGATTGAGACAACTGGTTTTGTTCTGCCAGAAGAAGAAATGGCTAATGGCACTTAGCATCTTAGCTCCTATCTAAGGACTATTCTAACTGCTGTCTTCAGGTAATGGGTAGCTAAAAAGAAGGCATAGCCAGGTTTCATAGAGGTGCACAGTGATGCACCACATACAAGCTGCAGAAAGGGAAATCTAAATTATTTAGAATTATGAATACTATATATTCTCAGTATAGATATTAAAGCTGAAAAAATATCACAAGTATGGTAAAACACTGAAGAATTTTGCCCAAGTAGGGTGTGGACGCTCCACCTTGGAGATATTCAACTTAATTGAACAAAGCCCTAAGCAAGCTGATCTAACTTCAAAGTGGCCCTGCTTTGAGCAGAGGGTTGTACTAAATTTTCACCTAGAGGTCCCTCTGACCCTAAATTATTCTATGACTTTAAGGATCAAAATGGCTAAGTTAAAATTTCACAGGTTAAATTCCAGTGGAATTTTTAAGAATACTTCTATTTTCTGAGCTCAGACTACTTATAGCAGGGTACTGGGTAGTTTTTTTGGTACAGACTTGCTCACTTTCCCACACATAACATTTCCCCAGTAAAACCCTCATATTAAACCTTCACAGTTGCAGCATGTGATGCTGCAGATGAATTGCCAATTGTAATTAGATTAGCTAGTTATAGGAGAGGTCACTTTTTGGGCGGTAACGCCAGTCTACCTGCTCAATATTGGAACTGTCCTGTCCTGTTTCTACTCTGCTCCCAGGAACTGAGTTCATTGGACTACTCTAACTGAGAAAGAGGATGGACCAGGGGGCCGAGTTATATCTATTATTTATGTCCCTTTAGTCTTCTGTTTCCTCTTCAGAACAGAGGGAGACAAGCCAGAAGTCGTATGCAATAAATCAAAGAATGAGCTGGGTTCTTAGCACATTTCTTGCTCTGTCACTTTGAAAACCTGACTATGTCTTTCAAACAATTATGAGGGGCACGGCATTTTTGTTCAGCATTTGAGAAGTTATAACTGAGCGAAACAAAGGAAAGTCATGTTTTCCCGGAGATTACCTCAATCTCAGTACCGATACTCCCCTACAAGGAATGGTGACACGAACATTATACAAAGGATTTTTATACTGGAAATTGCTAGACTGTATAAATCTTAAGAGTCACTATCATCCTCCCGGTATGGTTTAAACTAAGATGTTCTTTGCATAAATTAAATTAATTTAAGTGTTGGATTAATGAGGCCTGTAATAAATGTGTTAGTTAATTTGACTCTGAATGAGTTCCAACTGGAACATATATATGTTATATAGAACTCCCTAGGGCTACCATGAGTTAAAAATTATTCCCAAATGTAGCTTGTTGGTCCTGTAATAAGCACAGCTTTTTTTAGGGTCAAAGCTTTTATATAAAAGACTATTGCTTGGTCTATTAGGGAGAATGGGTGGAAAAATGTGGCTTTTAAAGTGTTTTCCTCCTTAGTATCTCAGGGGAAAATTATAAAATAAAGGGTAAAAATATGAAGAAAATTTGAGCACTTATTTTCTGATTCTTTGATGTTAACAACTCTCTGGCTGAGTACAGGGCAACCAAGAGCCAGGCTCCTGTGGTGTTGATAACTCCTTAGTTAGTCTTGCATTAGCAAAGATGGAACTGAGAGGTTTTAGTTTTGCAGGCTGGGTCCTGATGGCATTACATTTAAAAATACTGCCTAACTCTACCATACTTCTTCTTATCAGTATATCCCACAACATTTTACAAAGATTCTCAGTGTCATTATTCCCACTTCAAAGACAGAAGAGCAGAAAAGTGAAAGACCGTAGCTAAGATTAAGTGGCAGGCCAGTTGTAAAACTAGAAATAGAACAAAAGTATCAGTAGTCCACAACCAGTGCTCTACTGATTGGGAAATACTGTGAATTTACCAAGTCTTCCAGTTATTAGACATCTCTACATTCACTGTAGCCATTTTCAGTAAAATAATCAAGGTGGGACAAAGGAAAAAGAAACAGCACACTTTCTTTTTTATATCATCATATTTCAATGCGTAGGAACAGTGCCGAATTAAAAAAAAAAGAAGACAGGAGAAAACCAAGTTAGTATAAAAATCAAACTTTGGTGACAAACCATGGGTCCATTTAATTAATCCAACTTTCAAATCACCTTCTTTCCAAGATATCTAAATCCAATCCACAATAATAAATTCCAGGGTGAACAGCTCATATTTCACACCATTAAAATGCAGCACGATAGCATGTTTCTTATCTTTCGAAGAAATAAAGCTATTATATTCATCAATATGCATCTCCAAGGGCAAAAAGTTTTCATGTTGGTTTAAGTAACAGGTCTTTCACAGCATAAATGAGATGAAGATGAAAAAGAATGTTTTGTAGTCATTGTAGGGTATGGTGTTATAAATATCTATATAAATTTTTCCATTAGTTCTTTAGATTTACATTTTCCTACTTAAAAAGCACTTTCAAATATGTGAATTTTAAAACTCACAATTAAAAAAAAAACAACATTTCATAATATCTTGACAATATCTACAGTCTCAATTAATAACTGTGCTAACACCTTATTCCTGCTCCCAGTGGGTTAGGCTGAGTCAAGGAGTCACTAACAGATGTGTTTGAGGAATATTTCTCAATCGCCTTACTCTTAATCTCTCTATATATAATAAAAATAACTTCTTGTTACTAAGAATCATTTATTACATGCTCTCTGTGAAACACTAATAAAGCATCTCTTTTTTGCTAACTGGATACACATAAATAGATGTAGCGAGGCATTTGATTTTTGGCCCTGGCCTCTTCTTTCTGCTGAGAGCAACCCTGACAAACCAGAGCAACTTCTCCACAGCTGCCTCAAGGTTATGTTCATTGGTGGTATACTGCAGACAACAAACAAATTCCAAAATATTTCAGAGGTACTAACTTTGTAGACACAGTCAGAAGGGACATAGTTCACTAACCAAACAGTGCCTTTCCCCCTTTCCTTACTTTTGGACATCAACTAATTCATTCTGAAGACAGACTGCAGGAGTACCTCAGCAACTGCCATGGGTTCAGTCCTCCAACAAACTGAAGGATCCCTTTCCTCGTAGGGCAAATAAGAGTCTAAATAAAAACCGTGGTGTCTACTTCCTTTGGTCACAGACATTGAAAGAGTATCCATTGTCTTTCTTTTCTCATTTATTTCTCAATTATTTGACATTCTGCCTTTCTGTTTTTTCCACCCTCCCCAGGTTGTTTTTCTGTGCCTCAAAAGTTTTTTTCCTCTCTCACTAGGTGGAGTCACATGAAGAGTCCTTATGTATTCAAAGCACTCACCAATGCAAACTCATTTTGCAAAAAGCCATCTAATTGCCTAAATAACATATGATTCCTTCTCAGAATGTCTCAATTTCTACTCCAAAAATATTAACAATAAACATGGCAAGTAAAGTCCATCTCCAGGGTAGATTTAGAAAGACTGGAAATCCTCTCTGTGAGATTTTTTTTCTTTGGGGGACATAGACTGAGCTGTCTTCTGTACCTGTGGCAGGTCAAAGCAATACAGTTTGAAGAAAGTGAAAAATTAATGTAGCTTGGAAGAGAGAAAAGGCACAATACAAGTTTGATTCTTATTCTTACTGAAGCGAATGCATACTACAATGTTTGGAGACCCCTAGTTTTCCAGGCTTAGTGCTTACTATTAAAAGGCAACTGGCACTTCAGAGAATCTGAACCAGTAGGAGCAGGAAAGACTCCCTTTAGTCTAGGGAAGAAGAAAATATAAAGGAGCTTCCATTTAAGGTAGGCCCACCTGAATTTAACTTTTACAGTTTCAGCTGCCTTGTTGTCCTGATTCTGAGGAAGAAGATTGTTGGGAATGGTGGGCTTTGAGAACATTAGGAGAACATTTGGAAAAGTTTACTAATCCTTTCGTCCCCAAATGCTCACATTCTGCTCCCAGTAGAGTTCAAGTCCTCTCACAGTCTTGTTTTTAACAGATCAGTCCCTATTTGCCTCAGTTTCATTTCCTCTAGAAACTAAACTTTCCACTACTTGCCAAATAGAATCATTAGATTTTTCTCATTTCTCAAGAGCCATCACCCTGGATTATCTGCACAGTGCGGAGTCACTCCAAGTGAAAAAACTTCCAAAAAAAGTCAGTCTATGTGGTGACAGTGGAGAATGATTTCCAAGTACTGGATATAGGAAGCAGAACAATTACAAAAGGGGATGAGACTTAAGAGATATGCTGCAGGTAAACTGCAATAACAAAATAACTTTTACACTTCTCCTCAGACCAATTCCTACTTGTCCCTTCTGTTCCTATTCTGCCTCAAGAACAGTCCTTCGTACTGTGTTAAAGCTTTTCTGCTAAGCTTCAGTTTAGTCTTTTCCCATATTATGCTCACAGTCTCAGAACCAACTGCTTTTTCAGCAAGCCACTTTGTTATGCCTGGAGATGCCCAGACAACCTGTTCACAGTTTTAATGTCCATCCCCTCCAGCAAGTCTTGCCTGTACAACCTCTGGGGAGCCATCATAGAGTTTGCCTTTAAAGGGTGAGCGCATAACGTGTATTGGTTGAAGTGTCTATGAGAGTGCCACGACTTTTGCTATGGGATCTTGGAAAAAAGCTGGTTAAAAAAGAAGGGAAGATTTAGGTATTTTGCCATAGCATTCTCAGAAACCAATGCCCAAATCTCTGCTCCAAGTACTGGAGATTTGATAGAGTAGTAAATAGGTAACTGTTCAGATCAGGAAGTCAGTCTGAAGGAATTTTAGTCATTACCTCTTTAAAAGAAACCAGTTATTTGCTTGTTTGTTTTTCTTTCTCTTCATTGGTGTTTCTCTCAGGAATCACTTATAAATTCTGATTCTTCTGGGGTATTTTAACCTTTCTGACATCTCCTAGAAAGGACTACGTGGTGGCACATAAACACTCAAGAAGACTGAGAGTGTCAGGGATAACTTCATGACACCTAGCAAGGAAGAACTCATTGGGGATGTGATAGTCAATGGCAACCTTGGTGGCAGTGGAGATGAAGAAGGGAGTGAGAAAGGCGAGTAGCAGAGTACAGTCCTTGAGGCAGCTCGTGGCATCCGAGCTGGGCAGGCATCTCTCTGGTCTCTCTCTCTCTTTGCCTCCTTGAGGCAAAGTGGGGTGGGGTGTCTTCTGGCAATGTCATACCATGTTTTGACCACTGCTGTTTCCACTCTGAGGACTCTTTTCCCTGCTACAATTTTTTATATTTCTTTTCCATCCGATTCTTTCCTTTTTTTGAAAGTTTCTTTGTAATTTCCAAGTTACTGTTTAATGAAGGTTTCACTGTCTTTAGCGTGATCCATTAGGGACAAATGCCCTCTAGGCAGTTTTGTGCATTGATACATACTCATACACAGACATGCAAAATTTACACTTACATTTTTGTCTTCTGATTTGATATATATTTCTCATCATATAGAAACATGCCTTCCTTCCCTTTTGCTATTGGAAAAAGCACTGAAGGATTACCAGAAATTTTTGTTTGAAATTCAGTAGTTATTTAGCAGTAAAGAGAAGAGTCAATGTCAGTATTTTTTTAATACAGTAAATTGCAGTAATCCCAATGCATCAAAATAACCAGAATGCTTTCAAAGGATTTCATACTTCAATGTGGCACTGCTTTTGAAAAACAAAATGCCTTATTTTCAAAAACTGTGAGCAATCTTACCATCTCATGTGAACACCAAAATTTCAAGTGTGATTCTAAAAATTGAACCCTAAATGGTTTCTTCAAAATCACATCAGAGACAAAATCAGAAAAAAAATGTGGTTTGAAGGTGTAGTTCCAACTTTCTCCCCTAGAACACAGTGATTTTGCTTGTTCTTCTTCCTACTCTCATCCTTGTCACTTAAACTTTGTGTTTCAGCTTCCTCATCTACAAGAAAGAAAATATTTCTGGGATAATTGTCTTTTATCTGAGTATGTCTCAGATCTGTATCCTGACAGTGGAAGAAGCACACTGTTGTGCTGACACAAAAATATAGAAGATTTGCAATTATCAAGTCTAAGACAGACTGTTGATGTAGATCTCTGCAGGAAAACCTGTATTTAACAAACGTAAATAAGAGTAAATTTATCTGCTTCATCAAGAAGAAGGGGTATGCAGGTTCTTCTCCAAATTTGGAAGTGTGTGAATAATGTTTACACAATAAGTTACATCATAAATTAGATTTCATTGAAAATAATGAAGTTCTTTATCCTGTGAAGGTTCCACAGTTTTAGGGAAACTATATCAAGTAGGACTCTGTTCAAAAACAACAAAAAAGCAGCAGAAATGTTAAAAAGGTCTTAGAATATAATTAACCTTTTGGAGAAGATGCTTTAAAAATGTCAGAAAACTGATACGGAGTTATTGCCATATCACAAATATTCTCACATAATCAGGCTATAATCCATTCTACCAAGAGGAAAAAACTTAAATTTAATTAATGTTTTCAAGAAGATTTGTGAAAAATATGATTTTCAGTCTGGTTTTGATACCTAAGGTACATATTCTGGATATAAATGTGCATTCCCAATTTTCATAAACATTACAGGGAGATATGCATCTGTCTCTAAAATACCATCAATGAAAATAAGAGGTTTTTTTCATGTTCAGAACATAAAAAGATACTTTTTGCAATCTTATGCCTACTGGTTCTATTGCCAACAGATCACCATGGAGTCAGTTTAGTGCTATTAAAATACACAAAAGTATCTTGTCAGTAGTAGTTAATTTGGTCATGATGCTTTAGGACTGAAAGAAGACTGCAAGGAAAACAGAAACACTACCAACAGCCTGTAGAAGTGGGATACTCTCTGTTGTGGCCACTGTAATAGATCTAAACTGTCTCTAAACAGAGCCTGGGGTTAAAACATACATGCAAAAATGACTGCTATCTTTGAATATAAACATATAAAGGAGACTAAATTACATAGTTCAGATCCCATGGAAGTCTTCATTGCAAACCTAGTTATACATGCAGGAAAACATTAATTTTAGACTTTTTCTTTTAAAAAGAGAATCTAGTCTTTTAAAGCCAAACTGAGTCTCAAAAGACGTTTTCTATGCTATATGTCAACAATTAATAAAAATAGTTGTTGTCTTATGTAAATGTTTGCTATACTTTTAATGACAATGCTGCAGGTAACTACTTCTATAAAAACTTACCAAAGTAGCAATTTTGCAGTACTGGAATCTTCACATGGATCTGCTAATACAGAATTCCTAGGGCGTAAATACAACTTTGCATTAAGTGCAGCTACACTGACATTTGAAACCACCAGTGAGAGTAAAATTTATGTATTAATGTTTCCTGATGAATATAAATGAACATTTCTTTTCTCCCCTCTCTGGCAAGAAAATGAAATCAAAAGCAGTCTTCCTCAAAGAGAAATCAGTGCATGTAAAATGCCAGGGTTTTCTAGTAAGAATTTTCTTAGAGGCAATTTAAAAAAAAAAAGGATTTCCCTATGTCTTGGGGACATTTAAACAGTTTCTCTTGTCTTGGGAAGATAAAAGAATTCTCTGCCTTTTAGATGTATTTTTGTGCACAGCCTGGGATGTTTATTTGACTTTTAGTCATGTATTGGGACACATTCTCCTTTTTCTTTAAAAGCAACTGGTTAGTAACAAATTTGACAGCACAAAATCATCTTGTTAATTTCAAAAAAATTTTTGGGGTAAATTTAACAGTCATTCAATTCAACAATTATACAACAGGCATTTCTTTACTTGTAGTTTAAATCAGTGGGAGATATGGCTGCACAAAACCTAGCATCAGATGTCTATGTGTGTTTAAAAGACCTTTATACTTATTAAATACAGTCTGCAAGAATTAGTATGAAACTTAAAGGTATTATTTATGATTCTTAACATCACAACTAAAACTGGACAATAATAATAGTGAATGTAAAGTTAAGGACACATTTATAGTTACATAAAATACAGCACATGATTTTAGAAGTAAAATTAACTCCTGAGCAGTTGACCACAAAAAGCTATTAAAAACTAAATGGTCAAAACATTATTTAAAATATGATTATTAATACTAATAATACATAAGACCTTTCTATCAGTATATTTTATAGGAAACTTTTAACATTACATTTTATATGTAGTTTTAATATACTAATTTGTAGCATATATTTACTATTGAGTTACTCCAACCTGACTCACAAGTAAGCAACTGTTCACTTGAAAGTACGCTTGACCAGAGATCATCTAGGATAATTTAGAATTACTTTTCATTTTAGTGAAACCAAGTCTTCTTTCAGAGACTGCAGTTATTTTCTGAAAAGTTGGTTGCTGAAACCCCTGACGTTTGAAGCAAGGTTAAACGGTTGAGAGTTTTTCCTGTTCATTAGCATTAATTTATTGTCTTTCATGAAGAGAAAGTTGTGCCAAACACAGAAACTTTGTATCTGTATGATAATATTATACAAAAATTTGGTTGACACTAGGGTAAAAAACTCCTGAAAAATGTATATAAACTTGCAAAGATTAATGGGATATTTTGATTTTACAATTCTTGCAAACCTTTTAATGTTTAGAAACAAATGTCTGAGCTACAATAACTCAGAAAAGCTTGTGTTTGATTTTGAGCCAAAACCCTTTGAAACTCAAATTTTTCCAAAATGCCGAGCTCAAAACTGCCATTGTACAAGCTCATTGTGTCCCATCTTTGTTTATTTGTGATGGTAGTTTAAAAAATATTGAAAATTGCTAGATCTATCAAAACTTCAGGGAAAGGTTTAATTATAGTGATTTTATTTGTTGACCTTAGCTTCTCTGATTCTTACTATTTACTTTTTAAAGCATCGTTTTAATTGTTAGTGTATGAAATGTTGCATGTCTTTATAACAGCCAGAAATTATATGAAATATTTTTATTTATGTTACAATAATTTACAGAATATCATGGTGTCAATTTTTAACTAGATTAAATGTATTAAGTAACCATAAGAACATTTGGTAACCAATTAGAATAAATGCTCAAATTCCGATATATCATTTGCCAGCTTGTAAAATTCTACTGTTTTCCCTTGTGTAGACGTCTGAAGTTATTATTTTAACATCATGTCTCACAAACAAATTATTAAGCTCAACTAAAAATACACACACACAATAGAGGAAAACCAACTACATACTCCACAAAATTAGGTTGTTAAAAACAAATTATTGCTGCTGTCATTTATGTAAGGTAATCAATAACGAAAACAGTTTGAAAACAACATGGAGACTTATGGGAGTGATTTAAAGAATCATTAATCTTATTTTGTAGATAAATAAACTTAAGGAAGTAGTGATAAAGTGGCTTCTAAAAAGGTCTATAAAAAGTAAGTGGCAAGACTAGCTATATAACCCAGCAATTCTGCAGTCATTGTTCTGTCCTTTGCCTTTTGCTCTTCAGTAATTCATGTCTTATTACCTAGTCTGGTGATGGAGCTGAACTTTGCATGTTGTGCTAGAGCACAGCCTTAAAGCAATGCCCCTCAGGGAGGACACAGCTGACCCAAGTGATGGGGTAGTAGCTATGTAGTTCCTGCTTCACCACGCACTGTGGGGTGCAGGCTCGCTACTCTGTTCTCAACAACATGATGTCTACTGCTCCTCTAAACTCCCCACACCCATTAGGGAATTGGAGGTAAATAATGCAGAAAACTAATTTAGAATGTAAAAAAACCACCCGTGGTAGCACCGATTCAATGTGCTAAAGCAGTATCCAGAAGCATGCTGGCAAAGGGGAAGTCAATGAAACAGCAGGAACTACAGAATTAGTACAGTAGATATTTCTCGGTATTTCTCTTTCAGAACAGCAACAAATAAAGAGGGCACTGCTCCTTTCAGTGTCCATCAAATCAATTGAGGATGAGGTGTTAAAATCTATATAAGGCCTAAACATATTTGTTCAATTTTCTGCTTCTTGTCGTGTTGATTCTTCATATATTGTTTGCAATATTATTTAAGTTTCAGCCTATATCAAGCATCAGATCAAAGTTTTGGAGGCTATCAGGACCAACTGAAAAAAGACTCCACTACTCAAAACTAGAGTTTAAATTTCCTCCTATTCCTGAAGTCAAGCCTTTTTCTGTGAATGAGCTTCATCCAGAAATCCTGAATTTATGTTAAAAAGAAATTAAAAGGAAAAGCACTTCCTTCATACCTGCAAGCAAGGATGACTTTCAGATTTAAATCTCATGTCAGAAGTCCCTGTCCACTTCACCTTTATCTTTCCTTCACTCATGTTAAAAGCAAGTACCTAATTATTAAACACTGGCATTGTAGCAGGAAAAAAAAAAAATATGTAGAATGTATATCTGAGATGTCCCAAATTATACGACTGAAACTGACAATTCCTCTGACGGAAAGATAAATTTACCGAGATGGTTAGGCCTGCTAAATAGATTTTTCAGGCAAATAATTATGTCCTCTCCTTTCTGGAAAAAAAGTGCTTGTATCTGTGATTCTTTGTGATTCATTATCGATACGTGCAGATCTAAAGATAGTAGCTGGAGGTCAACGTACAACCTACTTAATACCTAGTAAGTTGATGATTTTCAGTGAGTTTTTATTTGCAAATGTGATTACTGTTAATGGCAAAAGCAATCAAAAGTCCTTTCTAGTTCAGTATTCTCCAACTGAGCGGTCAGAGGGAAAGGCACTTACTTCTTTACAATGCATAGAATGTGTATATTAACTTAAAGCTCTATGGGAAAGTATATTAAAAAATGCTTTATGGGAAGAATGAAGAGAAGGGAAGGAATGAATGAGGGAAGGGGCAAAGGAAGGGAGAGTGGAGGAAGGGGAGGAAGGGAAGAGGGAAAGCAACGTGGGAGGGAGGAAATGAAGAAGGAAGGAAAGGAGGAAGGATGGAAGGAGGGAGAGGAAGGGAGGGGAAATTACAAAAGTTATATACAGTTATGATACAATGCAGAATAAGGTATAGATACTACTAGCTAAAATGTATCCCATATATCTGCAAATCCCAACCAGAGCCTTTAAAATAAAAGCAGGAACAAAAAAGCAGTGTTGACCTATATCTTGATCTTTCTAATTAGCTCTCCAGAACACAAATAAGATTGTCTGTAATTATTATATTTTTAGTAATTCATTTTAGTTCTACAGTGAGTGCCTTCTTTGAAAAAGCCATTGATTTTGCTTCCTATTAGACACATAAATGTTAATGGAATTTGAAGAACTTGACATTTTCAGATATTGCAACAGTTCCATCTGACTTAAACAATGTCCATCAGCTCAGGAGAAGTCCTCTGTCAGCCAGCATGACTACCCTTATTGTATGTAAGAGCAATCAAACATTTATCCTATCCAGATCTAGTTAACATCACATTTTAAGTGTCTAGCCTATTTTTATGTAGCAGACATGCCCACACAATATATCTGAAATTAATTTCAAGATCTTTCTAATAAAAAAAGAAAAGTAAAAAAACCCAAAAGAAACTCCCCACCTTATTCCAGTTAGAATTGAGAGGTAGCTTTTGCATACTATTTTGTTTTCATGGGGAAGTGGGGGCCAGGAAAAGAAGATGGTGAAGTTGAAGGTGATGGTGATGGAAGGTGAAGGCCCTGGTTATGAAGAACTCCAGAAAGAGTTCCAGTAGTCAAACAGAACTCCACCAGCTGCCAGAGGCATGAGGAGGGTGCACCTAACAGTGATTATTGCTAATGTTTCAACTGGGTTAAGCATGCATGACGTATAGCTCAGTCTTTCACTCTTCCCACCCCATCAAATTCTCAGCATGGTTCTCAGCTTGGGTGATATAGTTCATACACAGCTGAGATTGCGGCTGACTATGTCACAAGGAAATGGAAATGCTTAGAAACAGGGTCAAATGCAGCACAGTATTTAATAGAAGAGAGACACAGCACTTGTGAAAAAGTAAAGATATCAGAAAATGGGTGGTTAAAAAATCCATACAAAATATTGTTCCATATAGATTGTAAATGATCTGTATACCTTAATACAAAGTAAATTTAAGCAGGAAAAAGTTATATATCAAACTATGTATACATTTCAAATGGAAAAAGTTGTTAACAGGAAGGAGAAAATTTCAGCGACATGCATTGAAAATGAGAGGAAAAAGTGTGGTATATTTAGAAAGAAGAGATAAAATATGCACATTTCTTTCTTACCCACAAAAAGAAAATGTAGAAATACAATGAATAATGATTCCTTGGAAAATGCCAAGTATTCACAGCTACATGGAGCAGCAAGTGGTGAGAAAAAAAATCTTAGATTTTGCTTGTTTCAATATGTACTTTCTTTGCATTTTTTCTGCTTTCAGCATCTGGTACCCAAAACTATATTTTCAAGACACCAGAGCCTCAGTATGTACTCTATTTCCGAAGACCTCACTTCCGGCATCTCTGCATTTAATATTTCTGAACAAAAATCTGATTTCTCTATTGGAACTTAGAGGAAATATGAACTCCTTTATAAATAGCTCCACTTGTCCACCATACTTGTTTTAAGTCCCACATGTTTGGAGGAGGCAGGACCAAAGCAACAGCTTTCAAAATATGTTTCAACATATAATATAACAGCACAGACATTTATGATATTTATTATGGTGTTTAGTGCTATTAGTAACATATTTAGTGCTCCCCAAGACCATGAGATGTTGTGTGTACCTAACATCTGTTAAACGTGTCATTTTCTTCACCACTTTTCTCTCCCTACCAGTCAATACCCTGCTTATCTTCCCTGTAGGGCTTAATTCAGAAAATTTATCGGATCCTAAAAAATTCCTAATTGTGTAATGCCACCATCTTCTTTTACTCAAAGGTTCCAGCACTGGACAGTGTTTTGGGAGACCCAGATAAAGGAAAAAAAAACCAAACCCAAGCAAAACCAAAAAACCAAACAACCTCCCCCTGAAAACCTCTCTTTTGCCTTTAAAGTACTAAAATCACCTACTTTACAACTAAGCCCTAAAATATAACCATTTTCTCTCTATCTCTGTCTAGCCAAACATTTAATTACTCAAAGTGGGGCAACATGCAGAAAAATAACAAATAATTTCATTTTGGAATGTATTTATAGGTAGTGTACTACCCTGAGCTAGAAACATTGTGAATTCACTATGCTTTGGGCACAGGAGGTATCCATGAGCAAGTACATTTAGCTGGTCATCTATTGGCTAAATAGGGGATGACATCAGGCTCTCCCCTTAAGTCCAGATAAGACACCAGCTCCAAAAGAGAGGGAGAATCTATACCTGGGAACCCTGGGGGGTGGGATACTTAGATCCTGATGGAGGGTAAAACTGAGACATCTCTATTTAAGAGAAGCAATTAGCAGCTTTATAGTATAGTCTTAAACACACGTGAAGGAGACCAGTGAGTGGCAGGATGCCTAAAAGTAAAGCACGTAGTAATCAGCATTACTGCGACTAAGTGCTTTGTGGATGCAACATGTTAGGACGGAACTGAAGTATGCTTCACCATACAGTTGTTTGGTTTTGTTGTTTGTTTTTTTTTATTTTCTAGAAGGAACAAAGATCTTCAAAGCCTTCCCTCACTGTAGCAGTTTTTTTACATAACACCTGATTTAAAGTACACTGCAGTAAATAGGAAGCCTTTTTTTAGCACCTTAGATATGATAACATATTCACTAGCAAAACTAGCAGTGACAATTTCAGGCACTGCAAGCATCAGCTTTCCTCCTTGCTGCTCTGCCAGCGATTGCAACCTCCCACCGGTCAGCAGAGAGGGACTCACTCCTGTGCCGGCCCCAGGCAGCCCAGTCCCCCTGGCGCAGCTTTTACTGCTGCACCAAGACAACGGGCTGGGAGCTGCAGAGGCCATGGCTCAAGGACACGTCCCGGTAACTCTGGCAGAGTGGGAAGGCAAACAGCTAAGAGCAGTAATGTCTTAACCCGCTGCACGTAGACTTCCATATCAGACTGGTAAATTAGCTACCACGGTGACAAAATGCATTCCTTTGTAAAAGTAGCTGGTAATTACGGGACTGACACATCAGCTCGGTAAGTTCTACAAGACTGATGCTAGTAATTCAGATTCATAAAAAGAAAGTCGTCTAAAGAAAAACATGTTTCCATGAGTATACTTTTGAATCAAAAGGGAAAATTATGTGAAAAAAGCCCATTGGTTGACAACATGTTCCTCACAGAGTCCTTATTTTTACAGTCACTTTAATCTGGTGCCACTGTCAAAGGTGCTCCCCGCTTCCTTCTCCTACCTCTTTATTTTGTGTCCACCCTCAATCAAAAGGGAAAATTATGTGAAAAAAGCCCATTGGTTGACAACATGTTCCTCACAGAGTCCTTATTCCTTCTCCTACCTCTTTATTTTGTTTCCACCCTCCTCTGTGTGCAGACGCAAGCACTCAAGCAGGCTGCATAATACCGTGGTATAGACATGGGCATTATTATTTTTATTTTCCGAGTTAGCTCTTTTTTTAATGGGAAGCTTGTTTTATGCAGAAGAAAAGAAACATTTCCTGATGTTTTACCTGAGAAATTATCAATTCCCAGAAAAGAATACTATTTTTCTTTTTCATTTCCCTGGTCAGATATGTATTGGTGCTATTTCACATCTCTACTGCCAAGAGACTTGCAATATCAGCATGAGTAGAGACTAGCTGGAGTTTTGAATTTCTATTTTCAAAATATGTGATTGTCTCACAGCAATACTTTGTATGCAATGTTGTTGTCACAGTCTGTCTATAGCTTCCACTGACTTCAATGGCCTTAGGACTCAGCTTCTTATTATCAGACTATGGCATTACCTGAGCAGTATGTCTAGGCAAGGCAGCAATATGGATGCTTAGAAACAGAAAGTTACAGTAGAATTAAAGACAGAATTATTCACTTACTGTGAATTCAGTTGTATTTCTAAAAAGCATCTTACTCAAATACAGCTTAACGAGTGATGTCAAATAGTGTATTTTAGTAGTAATGTCTATGAAGTCCTTTAAGTAATCTATCTGCCTTCTGCATTACACCCTAGTGCTGTATTGTTGTGTTAGTGTTTGAATATAATGGCATAATAATTTTTTAAATTTTATTTTGTAGATCCTGTGGTGCTCTAGCACAGACTTATGTCAAAAGGAGTTTAAATAGTTCCTTTTATCGTATTTCTAAGCAGGATATGTATATATCCAAGTTCAGGGAAAGTAGACCCCTATGAATATATTCAAACCAGGCGTGGCAAGCAAGCCTGAGCCTTCAAGAAATGTAAGGTAAATAGCAGAATATAATTTCCAAGATGCAGTAAATCTGGAAAGAAACATTACTTACCAATAGCTAGTGTTAGATTCTACACACAGATTACACATTTCTACAGTAGATGTAGCTGTGTCCTGCCCCTTGAGAGCAGAAACATTTTCCTGTAGATAATATAGTCAAGTGTACTGTGTTCTACTGCTATGTGCATGTGGTATGTGTGCATGGCTTACATGGGTTGCCATTTCTGTCCCCCTCAAAAACAAAAATCATACGTGTAAAGAACCGCAGAAGAGAAGAAAGACTGGACTAGAAGACTCATTTGTATGTGGATCCAGAGTCTTCAGAAAAGAATTTCTTTCTTCTTGGAATCCCTGTATTCTGAGCAGTTACATTACCAGAAAGCATCTAGCTGAGGATCTCAAATTCCTGTTTCATGGATGATGATTTTAGCAGTACTTGTCTGGATGGTGTATAAGTGGAACTGAGCCTACTGATGTGTGGGTGGAAAAACAGGTGATCAGTCTCACAAGCATTTTCAGGATCAAGATACCAGGCATGGCAAATGTAAAAGCTACAGGAGGATGCTTCCTGACTTTCCACTGGAATTAGGTGGAGCTTTTGCAGTTTCACAGATCATCTGGATATAGCTGAGTATCTTCTTGGAAATCACCGAAGGCAGAGAACTGAGCCTTGACCCTTCCTTCAGTGGGAAACATGCGACCAAAGAGATATTTTAAAATGCCTACACCTGTGGAGATAAAATAAAATTGTCTTTTTGACTTTGAGGGAGAAGTGCAGCATCACACCTAAAAGCATGAGACATAGAGAAATAAACAGGAAGGTTAATTAATCTCTTAATCAAGAAACAGGCCAGGATAAAGTTTGACATTGCTTTAGGAATGAATGCAAAGTGTCTGCTGAAGCACAAACTGTTGAGTGAAAACCCCAAGGACCTAGCTCTTCCCCCGTTGTCCAAGGGGTGGTAGTCACTAGCAGAAATGCCATCTTCAAAGACCAGACAAAACAAGGACAAGAGGTGTCCAGGAAAAGTTTGTTGAATACCAAAAACTGCTGTCACTTGACAGCTGACCAAGAAGAATGATACAGCCTCTCTTTCATAGTATCTATCCTCTTAGCTGATACAGCTGTCATCATCAGAAAAAACAGCACCAGAGGGAAGGGACAGGCATAAAATAATCAGTGTAACTGGACATGTTGATCTGCTCCCATTCAGATTGATCTGCCCCATTGTTTCTGCTTGAGATGTGTCTGGAAACCGTAATACCAAATGAGTTGGCTTTAGATACGTTCCACTGGTAGGCAGAGAGTACTGGATAGGACCAACTATATCTATTAAGCTATGATTAGCTTAAGGATTCAGCTTTTCACAGAGGAGGCAGACTAGAAACCCTGATAGGGTTTTGAAATACCCTAGTCATGCAACTCTGTTCAGCTCCTTTTTGAGTCCAGAAGGAGGATGCATCATCCATGGAAAACCTGTCCTTAAAGGATTTTAGGATGACCCAAAAAACTCAAGCTAGGAGAACTGCACTGATTGTTTATAGCGCATCATGTGAGCAAAGGCACTTTAACTTGGCTGAAGGATTTCTGATTGCTGTACCTAACAGGATTAAAAAGAGGAAGAGGGGGACTGGACTGATGCACCACATGACCTTTAAGGCAAGGCAGGTGCTGTCTGGGCCCCTGGCTGGTGGTGTTGCTGTATGGTTACATACCATTATAAGCAGCTAAAAGAAAAGATGTGCCTATGCCCTCTGGCACTGGACAGGGTTGAACTCAATACAGGAAAGGACCCCTTCTGCTTTGATCAAGGTGATGATGAAAGAAATGCAGCTATGAGGTGGCAGAACTTTGGGAGCAGAGAACCTTCCAGTGCTGCTCTTCCTGCTGGGAGAACAGGTGATGACATGAGTCAATGGCAAGCTGGATGTCAAGTATAAAGTTGTATATGGTTTGCGTGGCAAGGTTTTGAGGGGGGCTATAGGGGTGGCTTCTGTGAGAAGCTGCTAGAAGCTTCCCCTATGTCTGATAGAGCCATTGGTCAAGGCTGAGCCAATCAGCGACAGTGGTAGTCCCTCTGGGATAACATATTTAAGAGGGGGAAAAAACCCCCAAAACCTGCTGCAGAACAGCGGCTGGAGAGAGGAGTGAGAATATGTGCGAGAAACAACTCTGTAGACACCAACGTCAGTGAAGAAGGAGGGGGAGGAGGTGCTCCAGGCACCAGAGCAGAGATTCCCTTGCAGCCTGTGGTGAAGACCCTGGTGAGCCAGGCTGTCCCCCTGAAGCCCATGGAGGTTAACGGTGGGGGAGATATCCAGCCCGTGGAGGACCCCACATTGAAGCAGGTGGATGTGCCCGAAGGAGGCTGTGAACCCATGGAAAGACCGCGCTGGAGCAGGCTCTTGGCAAGACCTGTGGATCTGTGGAGGGAGAAGCCCACGCTGGAGCAGGGTTGCTGGCAGGACTTGTGACCCCATGGGAGACCCATGCTGGAGCAGTCTGATCCTGAAGGACTGCACCCGTGGAAAGGACCCCCTCTGGACCAGTTCATGAAGAACTGCAGCCCGTGGGAAGGACTCACGTTGGAGGAGCTTGTGGAGGACTGTCTCCCATGGGAGGGACCCCACGCTGGAGCAGGGGAAGAGTGTGAGGAGTCCTCCCCCTGAGGAGGAAGGAGCGGCAGAGACAACGTGTGATGAACTGACCGCAACCCCCATTCCCCGTCCCCCTGCACCGCTCGTGGCGAGGAGGTAGAGAAAATTGGGAGCAAAGTTGAGCCCGGGAAGAAGGGAGGGATGTGCGGAAGGTGTTTTACGATTTGATTTTTCTTTCTCATTACCCTACTCTGATTTGATTGGCTTTTAATTAAGTCAATTTCCCTGAGCCAAGTCTGTTCTGCCTGTGACGGTAATTGGTGAATGATCTCTCCCTGTCCTTACCTCGACCCACGAGCCTTTCATTATATTTTCTCAGCAAGCATATTCTTAGTAATTTTAGATTCTAACATCTAGTAATTATAATAATTGTAGATTCAAAGTAAAACACTTGGCTTTACTAGTAACTTACTTACATTTATGTGAACACTTACAAAACCACTGCTACTTATCACAATTGAGGACTATGAATTAGTATGGAGTAATCTTAAGCAACATAAGTGTCTGGAATATATGCTAATATATAAATGTTTTATACAAAATAACAGAATGTTTCCCTTAAAAGAGGCTGTTGCAACCAACACAGAATTCACTACAAGATCAATTGCTGAAACAATGCTTAAATTCCAGTTAGACAAAACATTCATAAGGTTGACTGCTTTGCTCTCAGTGTCTTTGGGCTGGATGCAGGCAGAAGAAACTGTATCAACCTGCTGTATGAAAGTGGGGTTTTTTAAGTGAAATAAATAGGAATAGAAATCAATTGAACAGTGACTACAAATGAAAAAACCAATACGGTAAATCGACAAACCAGTTAAAAATATAAAGTGCTAATTGAAACATTGGCTGCTATAAAATGTTTGCTCTAATCACTTTGAATATGCACCAGTGAGGAAAGGACATTGCTTTTCTCAGAAATCCATATATTTCAGAGACAATTTGTAGTTAAATAGAGTAGGTTGAAAAATACAAATTGTTGGTTTTAGAATAAAGCTGATTTTAACTTTGTGTTAAATACTTCCTGATGAAGTGTATGTTCTGTTAAAGTTAATTCAGTTTGTAATTCCTGCATTGATTTGAGGACTAGTATTCCTTCTCCCTAGCTGACAAAAATAAATTACACTAGAAACTTTTCAATAATTGTCATGATTTAACCCCAGCCGGCAGCTAAGCACCAAGCAGCCGCTCACTCACCCCCCACCCAATGGGACAAGGGAGAGAATCGGAAGGGTAACAGTGAGAAAACTGGGTTGAGATAAAGACAGTTTAATAGGCAAAGCAAAAGCCACGCACACAAGCAAAACAAAACAAGGAATTAATTCACTACTTCCCATCGGCAGGCAAGTGGTCTGCTTCCCATGGGCAGGCAGGTGTTCAGCCATCTCCAGGAAAGCAGGGCTCCATCACGCATAGCGGTTACTTGGGAGGACAAACACCATCACTCTGAATGTCCCCCACTTCCTTCTTCTTCCCCCAGCTTTTTATTGCTGAGCATGATGTCATACGGTATGGAATATCGCTTTGGTCAGTTGGGGTCAGCTGTCCCAGCTGTGTCCCCTCCCAACTTCTTGTGCACCCCCAGCCTACTCGTTGGTGGAGTGGTGTGAGGAGCAGAAAAGACCATGATGCTGTGTAGGCATTGTTCAGCACTAGCTAAAACTTTGGTGTGTTTTCACACTGTTTTCGTCACAAATCCAAAACTTGGCACCATACAAGCTACCATGAAAAAAATTAACTCTATCTCAGCCCAAACCAGTACAATAATATTCTCACTATCTCAGATAACACCCTGCCATACCTCATGCACCCCCCAGGTTTAATATTGGACAGAAAAGGAGATGCACAGACTGCTTAATCTTGAACTCCAGGTGGATATTTTTTGAAAAGGGACAAAACTGATTCTGTCCTGGCAGGGTTCTGTGCATGGAGAAGGTAGTACCTCCTTACCTTTTGGTATACTGGGATATATAATAAGTACATAGTACACTTACAAGGACATGCTTCTGAAACAGAAAAAAAGATAAAGCATTTAAAAAATGCTGATATTCAGAGATGGAAGAAAGAAGTGCGGTCCACGTGAATACATTATTGCATCACTGAGTCCCATCGTAATGGAACCAAAAGACAGTCTAGATGTTTGACATGAAGTTTTACTGTTGAAATAAGCAAGGTCAATGCAGTTGGTTGGGCCAGAGAACTCTTTCACAGTATTGAAGGTACAAAATGCAAGGGCTTCTTCCAATGAACTTCTGTCTTGTGTCATGGGTGTCAGACATAGGCAAATACAATCGGACAAGTAAAAAAGGGGGAAAGGCAGCAATGAACACTCCATCAGAATTTATTCCTACTAGCGCTTGGTCCAGGTCATCAGTCATCTGTCCTGCCTCTTTTCCCAGTTTCTTCATACATGGTACTTCATAAGCATGCCATCACAGAGGCAAGCGCTAGTCTGTGTGTTAAAGAACTGAGACAAATCAATGAACTTTGTCTCTGTACTACTTCTAGTAGCACAATGGCTGACATAAATTGCTTTAATTGATGTGAAACAGCTACTTTCCTGCAAAATGTGTGCCACTCCCAAAAAAAACCCACCACTCTGCCCAGCAGTACTTTGAGCGTTGCTGTCAATTCTGTCTTGGTGAGACATAACTGAAACAGGGAAAGTGAAAACACAGTAATGTGATTTGTTCAGAATCCACCATTTACAAAATTGCTGGCCCTACTCAGAGATTAGGAATACTCTTATTCCCTATGGCTTTGCTGTGGGCAAACAAACACAGCCTAGTAGTATAAAATAAAAAGAATCATGACAAGAAGGCCAACCAAAAGTCCACCTAGTTTAATTTGCTTTCTATGTTAGCATGAGACAGAAGATGATGAAGGAAAAGTGTAATAACATAGCACGAGTTTTTTTTGTGGTTTCTGGCAATCAGCAATTAGCCACGTATTGGGTGAAGAAACAACAGTAACACCTCCCATCTGTGGCAGAGAGCTGCAAGGTCCATTCACTTGGAGGAGAGCTTGTGAAGGGCAACATGGGTCCCAAATGCGGACATGACAAAATGAGTTCTATGTGTCTTCAGGTGGAGGTATCTACTGCTGAACTCCTGGCTGGTAGAACTAACAAGAAAGATAAACCTTGGGATAATTGAAATGAAGCTTTCTACTTGATTAGTAGGACATGAATCTTTTAACTGGGTTCATAAGACATTGATTTCTTGTTGGAAGATAATGATTAGATTGTTAGAGCCCAGTACTCTCCGGCACAAAGCAGCTGATGCCTATTTGCGCACTCAGGGCCCTGACACAGGTCAACCATGGGCAAACAGGGCCTCATATTGCAGGAACAATCTATCTTCAACTTCAGTTCTGTAGCCCTGATCGTTCTACTTAGGTACCAAAGCCTTTTCTTTAAGAACTCAGGAGATTCAATCCTTTCTGTCAAAAAGCAATGAGTCTTCTTTTAATTTTACAGCTTGATGGACACAGTTATGTGTCCTCGTATCATCTTCTCACCTTCTGAGAGAGTGACTTAACTACCAGCTTTACTATTATCCTGAACTATGCACTCCTCTGACAGCCAAGGAAACCTGGGTCCTCTGTGCCACCAAATATTTTTATTTTGCACAAATGTTCCAACCACTGAGATACTGAATAAAAGCAGATAATGCAAAATACACCATTTGTGGTTCCAGAAAGGCGTCAGACCTCTCAGGTAAGAAGAATTTCTAGCCATGGTAGTGAATTCTTGTTTAAATGATGAGACACTTTTAACCTCTCAGTCCAGGCATCAGCTGAACAGAGTTTCTGCCAATGCAACTGTTAGGCTTAGGCACCTAGACAGATAAATGAATACCTAAACCATCTGGACGACCCAAAGAACAGGAATAAATGGTAGTTAAAAAGTCTAGAGGTTTGTATACAACAATATGGGAGATATTAAGTTAGATCTAAGACCTGAAGTAGTCAAAGAGCATGGACAATGACAAAAAGAGGTAAAAAAAAAAAAAAGGACCATATGGTAGCAATAAATTGCTTTAATTTATGCCACATTGAAAAAGCATAAATTTTCAGAATTCAAACTTCCGCTGCAATCAGTTCCTTGCCTTGCCATTTCTTATTTCCTCATTCCTTGTCTACTACATATAATATGACATGAAGTGAGAATGACATTGCTTACCTACTATTTACTGTAAAGAATCACAGCAAGCTCTAACCCTTCCTCTGCATACAGGATATCTTTTATAGCTTTTCCTCTTCAAACCTCATCCAGCTCAGGTCAGTGAATAGATTGCTCCTTAGAGGAAAAAAAAAAGACATTTATGACATTGTGCCAAAGTGTTGAAGAGTAAGAGATTCAAGAGCCACTGCTCTTGCAGTTATTAGCTCTTGGATCATGTCTGATATTAAAAAAAAGGTGACTGTATACAATTGCAATGATCATCTGAAGCAGAATTGTCTCTTTATGTTGTTAACGGCTATAGTAATGATTAAAGATGAGTGCCAGGTCATTTGTCATGATGTTAAATTTCTTTTTCACTTCATACCTCCAAAAAAAGAAATAAGGAAAAAAAGTGTTCTCTGAGAAACTACTTAGGAATTCCAGTACAAATCTAACACCATTTCTCTGTAATTTATTAACATGAGAAAAGTTATGGATAGTTCTTAGCAATAGGCACAAATCTGAAAAATAAAAAATTCATATTGAGCAATAGTATCCACTTTAACTTGTCCTAAATTAACACTGTAGTAGTAATTATACAGCTAAGTAACATACATGTGTACAACTGTAATGAATTCCTAAATTAATTGAAGAACTGCACACTGAGAAAAATAATTTTGTCCATTCTCCCGTATATTTCACACAATGTTCAGGGATAAAACAAATGAATAGCAAGTAGAACTGATGGGAAATTTTCTGAATATAAGTAATAGGAAGGGTAAGGGGTCTTTCCCTTCCTTCTCTCTGGAGCTAGGAGGACATGAACCTGCCCCATTAGTGTGTAGATCAGTAATATAGATCTTGTCTGCAAAAATAATTCCACTCCTCCACAACCTGTTAGCATGGTAGAGTTGCATGTTAAAATGGCAACACATCTTCCAGAGCACCATCCTTTCCAAGTTTATCACCTGTAAGACTGCAGCACAGCGGGAGCAGGTGAGCAAACTTCTGCATTTTTGTCTCCAAACACATCAGAATTTTTTGAAAGCTTTTTTTTTTAATCAAAAACCTTCAGGTTTGAAGAGCTTTTGCCATACACAGCTCTTCCAGTTTAAAACCAGTCACTAGGATTTCAGGATTCATGTGTCTGAGATACAAATGCTATGTGCAGTACCCAATGGCTGCAGAGTCTGCAACTCCAGGGGCCTTTGAAACTCACAAAGCCACATCTCTTGGTTTCCAGGCTTCTCCTGTAGATCTCTCAAGCACATTCCTTCCTGCTACGTGAAGCAATGTATTAGACCATGTTGTGATAGGGAACACCTGAAGTTTTTAGGCATAAAATGGGTTGTTAGGTCTCAAAACTCAACAGCTGTTCAGTGTGCTTTCTTTAGCACTAATTTGAATGGGAATAATTTATTTGAGTCTCTTGCCAAAATGATGGGACCTTACATATCGGTTGCTAAAAAGCTTGACATAAAATTATTTTGCCATTCTATTGGTCTGGACTGTTATCCTGGAAAGTTACTCCAGAGCCCAATATCCCAGATAACTTCATATCTACTTAGGGAAATTCACATTTACTACTGGTTTTAGCTTTTACATTGCCAAAAATTGCTTGATGTATTTATTTGCTAAAACTGTTTTAATTTCAGTGACTAGTTGAAGTATTCCAGAAATTTTGAAAAATTTCTCCTTTTAGTTCGATTCAGATTGAAACCAAAACAAAGATGAAGTCCCCAACTTTCTTGTGAATTACTAACCTTGGGTTTTAGCTGCTTCTGGTAGCTAGACACCTCAGCTGCAGTGTTGAGAGAAGTGGGAAGCATCTGATTAGTCATGAATTTCAGGCAGCAGTAAACCTTCAAAATTGAAATGAACTTGACGCATTGGACATTTTGTTCTATGTAAATCCTGTGAATTCTGAGCACAAGTGAAGCATAAAAAGTTTAGTGAAGGCCATAATTTCATATCAGGGTTTCACTGTCTTTTCACACGCTTTATGCGGAGTCCTTCAGAAAACCTTTAAGCTTTGGAAGAGCAGTTTGCAGAACACAGAGTCAATCTGTATAGAATGCAAACATTTTTTGAAAATATGTAAAAGAAATCTGTGATCCATAAACTGATTTTTGAAAAGTTCTTGATCACTTATGAATTATTCATGTGCTAGTAAAGATAAACAATGTTTGCATGCCCTTAACACAACCAAGATTATTATCAGTGGATGTTTTGACATTCACATATGTAGTCTTTGAAACAGCAAATTATTCATTGTAAATTATTTTTCAACCAGTTAAAAAATTAGCTGTCTTGAGAGTATTGTAGCAAGACTTTATAGTTTCCTTGTTAGTGGAAGAAAAATACTGGGTTTTTTTGTTATACATTGCTAGCTTAATTCTTCAGCTACTTCAGCAGATACCATTAAAGGCTCACAGATTTCATCTGAGTTCTGTTGCAAATCTGACATGGTTTGGTTTTGGGGTTTTTTTTGGCATTTCCCTATGAGCTAGAGCTATATATTAAATTACAATGTGTTTCTATATGACTCAAAGGACATAACTCTTTCTTTTAAGATTTCTACCAAGAAAGAAACAGCAATAACAGAAATATGATTCTGCAATATGCTTCATCATTTTACCTCAGTCAGACAGGTTTTCTGTAACATAACTTGGGCAGATAAAAAAAAAAAAATATGGGTTCTAGTGCATCTGATCTATAATTATCCAGAAGTATAAGTTCTAATCCAGCATTCACTTTGTTTCTGCATTATTTAAAGGAGCATTTTCACACTCACCTTCAAACATTCAACTTACCATGTCCCACCTATTCAGTGGACCCAAGGGGCACACTAAAAAAAAATACTTAGAGCATACACCTACAACTCTCTTAATCATGTATAATTTAAAGTTTGCAATGTAACTTGGCACACCAGAATGTTTCTCAAACTATTTTCCACATATTGCTGCTATGTTATTTCAACAATTTTCTTGGAAGAAGAAAAGTCACTACTAGGGGGAAGAAAGAGAACAATCTTCCTTCATTACAGAGTGCTGCTGTGCAGCAGCAGAGGGGTGGCTGCGCAGACACATCTGAGGCTGTTGTGGAAAAAAACAACAGAGAGGAAGACAGAGGATGCTGCAAAGATAGATGGCAAAGATGGACATGACACACAAAGGAGCAGGGTACAAGATCAGTAACAATGTTATCATCATGTTTTAACATCAGTGGGCACCAGTAATTTTGTTGTCACCTGTCATGCCATAAATTTAGAATTGCAGTGCCACAGAAATATTTGTATCATCTCATCTGTCACCATGTTATGGACCATTCTCTAACAGCTGTAGAGGCACCCAGGCTTAGGCACCTCAGCCATGAAATAAGTCAAAGTGTAGCATAACTTGCCCACTGAAAATATTTTCCAGTGACAATGACAAATATGGAAACACTATAGAGATTTAGGTTCTGTTTGTACAAAAAACACACTGCATTCACTAAGTATTCAGCAAACAAAGCTTTAAATTATACATGATTAAGAGAGTCGTAGGTATATGCTCCAGTACTGAACTGAATCCAGGATCGCATTCAGATCAAAAGCCTTCTGCAGTTTTACGGTCATGCGGTTTTTAAATCAGATTACGCAACCCAAACGTGGATTGCTGCTCAAAAGCAAGTGGCTCTGCTTTTCCACTGAATGTAGTCTTTCGCTTCCTTGTTTTGCTCTCAGTGCTAAAGTAGACAAGTTGTCTGATCCGTATGGAAACTCGATGTAGGTGTACAAAGCATTTGCACGTTTTGGATTTTTTTTGGGGGAAAAAAACCACAAACCGCAAAATACCTGTTTTACTGTTCTTAGCCAGAAATCTATACGTATGAAAAAATAATAACTTGAAGTGAATTACTTTCTTGGAAACCCTAAGCAATATTGCAGGTTCAGGCTGATTTAGCCCTTGAACTGATCAGCCCTTTTTAGACTCAAGCTAGGCCTTATCGGAGTTCCTTTGATCACTCAAACCCCTACCTTTTATTCTCTTTTTTAAATTATTATTGTGTTTCAATTATAAAATACTGAGGAATTCCCAAAGAAGTGCAAGACATTATATTATTATATGCCTACATGAATGTCAAATGTTTTCATGATGATTAGTATAAAAACAATATCAAATGAACTAGAGACTTATGAAAAGGTTTTCTTTTCTTTTTTTTCCCCATAGTTTGGTCAATGAAAAAGATCAAAAAGCCAAATAAATTAAAAATTTTTAGACAAATTAACTAGATAGATAATGATTCGTCAGCATATAATGTTAATAAATTATTCTCTTAGCTTGCCATAAGTAGCAAATCATTATATATTTCTTTTGGTAGACATTGTTACAGTATTAATCAAGCTATTTGGTTAGTCACATCAATATAATAACTTTGGAGGAAAAATTATTTTCTAGACAGAAGTCTTTCATCAGTGAAATACACTAATTCAACTGAATTATTATATGGATCTTCCACTGAGTCTTAATCAGAAAAAGATTATGAAGTAGATTTAGCTCAGCATTTCTAGCTGTGGAGCAGAACTGTCATCATCCTGCAGAACATTCTCAGCTTTAAGGAAGCAAAAAAAGAAAGTAAAAATTTCTACAGCTCCCATGTGTTACTTCTCTGGAGACAATGTGTAACTAACAACAGACTATAAGCTGTTTTTTTTTAAAGAAGAAACAATGCCTTTATAAACACCTGTAATATCTATTGGTGACAATCTAGGGAATGGCACCCTTTCTATTGAAGAAAATTGTTTTGCCAATTTAACAAGAATGATGCATGCCTAAGAAGAAATCTCAAATCCTGAAAAGTGCAACTACTGAGGGAAGCAGAAGCCAGAGGCTACTGTTAAGTACTCAAGTACCAAGTGTATCAGTAAATAGGAGGAGAAGGAAATATTGCATCTCTTCACTAAAAACTTCGCGAGGCTTTGGTGTCTGCTTTCCAAGAACACAGGTTTACATTCACATATAACATAACAGGCCCTGAACTGGCCATTATCACTCAGGAACAAAGTCTTGGGTTATAATCAATGACTCTATGAAAATGTCAGCTCAATAGTGGTTAAAAAGGCAAATCAAAGCTAAGAATTCTTAAAAAAAAAAAAAAAAAGAATAAAAAACCAGGGAACATCATATCTCATTGCATAATTATCTGGCATCACCCCTCTCTCCTCCAATAACATATATTTAGTTTAAATCATATGTTTCTGGATCCTTTCTCTCTGTGCAAGAATAAAGCATCAGTTAGCCTGAAACTAAAGACAGTCTGGTTTGTTAGTATCAGGAAAACCTGATGTGGTTCTATTAAAAAGTGTTCAAACACACCTGACATGAACAGCAGTCTGAAATGGAAAAGACCAGTAATTAAGTAGTATTAGAGGCATAAAAAGTATTGGTGAAAGCAGCAGTGATTTGTCCCCAAAAAAGGAGAGGTACCAGAGGCATTTTGACCTTCAGAACATTTCGATTTAGCAGCCTTGAGTAATGAGTGGTGGCTTATGAAATAAGAGGTAATATGGATAGTAGGTATGAGGAGAAATGCTTTTTCATAATTATTATTCTTGCTATGTGTATGGTCCATACTTATGAAGATTAATGTTGCTGTTGCTAAGGTGGGAATATAAATCTTGTATTAAGCAGCTCTCCAGGAACAGTGGGTACAGGAGAAGCCTATATTTCTCTCCATGGACATAGTATGGACTCTGCTTACGAAAAAATAATACACACCAAAATTATCTGAGTGATCAAATTCCTTATTGGGACAGCCCAAATCCCTTCTGGGTCAGGCACCATTTATCACTCTTAATTATAGGCTCGGTTTCAGGAAAAGGCAGTCTGCCCACTACTGTCTGTTTCTGTTAGACCTTCTGCTTTAACATCCTCTGTCTCTGTACTGTGAGAGGGCTGGTGCTCAAGCACCAGGCTGTTGCTGTCCGCATCACGTGCTGCCACACTCGTTGGCTGTGAGCGTCTGAAATGACATTTCAGAATGGTGCCGTACTCTGCATCCTTGGGACTGACTGTAACAGGCAGAATGGTCAACGCTGCACCAGGTGTGGCTGTCTCCACCTCCCACACTCCGCCAGTGCTGCCTGCCATAAAGCACTCCTCAACGTACTTGCATCATAAATGAGGGCATATAGACATCTTTTCAATTCGCTCTGTGAAAACGAGACTTGGACAGTCTATAAAACAACTGCCAGTAACTGAATAGAAAAGGAAAAATTCATACAAAATTCCTATGATTTTAGGGTCACATAAGGATCAGAGTGAAGTTGTAATGCACGTATAAACAGTGAGGCCATGCCTCTTGATTTCTACCCTTGATCTTGTTTTATTTACCAGTATACATGTAGGCAGTGCCTGTCATTGGAAGAATCAAGAACAATGGATATATATAGTAAAGGCCATCCTGAGTCACACTAAATGCCTGTTTCTATTGTTTCCAAAATAAAACATGTCATAGATGGAAATCTAGGGAAGAATAAAAAATTGAGAAGTGTCTGTGACACTTTGCCCTAGTAGTCTTTCCAATGATTTTCAGTTCTGGAGGTAGAGATGGTATATATGCATTTAGTAGATGTCTTTGGACTCCTCGTCCATGAATTTTCCCAGCCTCTCCTTCAGCCTTTTAGTGTTTCCAACATCCTTTGGATGTTCCACCAGCCTATAGCTGCTGTGTGAAGAACTTCTTCCCTAAAATTGTTTCAAACTTGACTCCTCCTAACTTAATTTATCCCTCCTTTTATTTTGGACAATTTTATATTTACAACAGACTATCAATCCTTATCCAGCCTCTCCCAGGCACTCTTGTTTAAAGAGCTCTATCTTAACCTCTTTCTTTCATCATTTTTTTCCAAGCCTGACAGTCTTATCTTATTTCATTCTTTCATACAAAGAAGCAGTTCCATACCTTTGATAATCCTTGTGCTCCTTCTCCGAACCTTTTCCAGTTTTCATAGATTCTGTTTCAAATGGAGGAGAGAAGGGTGATGCCAGATAAATATGCAATGAGATATGACGTTCCCTGGTTTTTTATTCTTTTTTTTTTTTTTTTTTTAAGAATTCTTAGCTTTGATTTACCTTTTTAACCACTATTGAGCTGACATTTTCATAGAGTCATTGATTATAACTCAAGATTTTGTTCCTGAGTGAGAATGGCCAGTTCAGGGCCTGTTATGTTGTATGTGAATGTAGGCCTGCTCATTCCCATATGCATGGCTTGACTTTTTTCTATACCGAATTTCATCTGCCATTTTATTGGCCTCTCATTCCGCTTCCTAAAGTCCTTCTGCAATTCTTCATGCCTTCTTTTTTACTGCCACCTCACTAATCACTTTTTGTTCTGGGTCATCTATGAATATCTTGAATTGCACAAGTCCCAGTACAGATCTGTGTGGAATTTACTGGTGATTACACTGCAAAAAGTATTTATTCCTACCTTCTGTTTCATCATTTAACCATATAATAAAATAAAATGAGGGACTTTATCCCTTATGCTGTAACTGCTTAGGTTCTTTAAACCTTCGGATGACAAATTGTGCCAGAAACCTTATGAGAGTCCGGGTAGGATATATCAGGCAGAATACCTTTACCTAATGTGCTTAACTTTCAAATAACTCCAGTATGTTTATGAGGCAGGATTTCCCTTCAAGAATCCACATTGACTCTTCCCCAGTATATGGTCAGGTTTATCCATGCGCTTATTAATATATGCTTTATTATAGGCTCTACTAGTCTGCCCTGTTGAGGTATTGGGCTTATGGACTCTGTATTTCTTGGAATCTCACCTGGGATCAATTTAAAAGACACCTTTATATCTGCCAAGTACTTCAAGTACCAGGAGAATTTTAAGGAAGAGGATGAGAATTCTCAGGTGCATATCATTTGATCCTGGCAAACTGTCACTGTTCATTTTATCGTTGTTGTTGTTCATTTTATTCCACTGACTGATGCGTAGCAGATTGTCCTGTTTCCACCAAGTTTCTGGTGTGTCTGCTATTTCGATATTCATGTTCCTTAATCGGACAACTTGGACTTTCTATTTTTAGTGCACAGGTTAGGTTCTCTTCTCAGCATCCTGTTTAAATCATACTCTGTGTTAGACTAATACCATCCTGTGCTCTAGCCTTCACAGAGACTAACAAAATTTCCATAATGTCATCCATAATAGATATGTCATCTTCAGCTCTGTGCTGATCTGTACTTGTCAGCTTTCTCCTATTCTTTCATTGAAAAGCTCAGTCTCAACTTCCTTGATGTTAAGTGCTAGCAGCTTGGTCCACTTATCATTCAGATGAAGTACATCTCTCCTGCATGACCATCCGTTATGCTAGAACTGTCCCCAGCTTTTGATGCATCTGAATCCTTACTACTGGCTTCTCAGCCTGGCATTAAACATTCGCCCCTCTTCCTCCTTATTTGGTCCCACAGGAATTACTGAGAGCACTGCAAACACTAGTTTAGTGGGTTTGGTATTCTTAAAACATTCCTAAAAGCCTAAATTCCATTCCTCCCTGTCCAGTCTCTCTCCTGCTTTTCACCCTGCTATTTTTATTCCCATGCACTCCAGCTACAGACCCCCTCTGTTGTTTCCTAGCAGTTGGTAGAGACATCTCATAGGGTCTGACACATTCGTGCACTTGGCAAGCGAGTCACCATGAAGTTCTCCATGCAGTCACAAACTTAGCTTGCTATTTTCCTGGTAGCAATTGCCCACCACTGCAATCTGCCTCTTGCTTCCAGTAGAGCCTCTGCTTAAAGAGGCATTTCCTTGGTGCAGGATGGCAGATGAGCAACTTTCAGCAAGGCAGACTCCTGACTGGGATCCTTTGCCCTTCGCCCACCTGATGCCTCCCCCCGCAGCCCTCAGCTGGGGGGGCTTCTTTGGTCTCAGTCCCTCTATGCCAATCTGAAGTGAAACTATGAACCTCTGTGCATCTGTGCTGTTTCCTCAGCAGTACTGGGTTTGCTGGCTTGAGGAAGAGACTGAAAAAAGTACCTGAAAAAGCTCTTGAAGAATCTCTCCAGACTCTGAGGTCATTCAGTTCAACTACTCTAGCCTCAGAAGATAAGTTGTTTTTTTCTTCTGTTAGTTACAACTTACCCACAGTATATACACATCTGCTACTTGCCCATGGAGAACATATACGTTAATATGATAGTGGACACAGTAAAATAGTCCCTCCCCTCCACCTTCCTGCTGGAGAACACCACCTCTATTTCTTCTCTCTGAAAGGATGAGAAGTTGATTCCTAATGTGAGTATGCATGTCTGCTTTAAAAATTACCTTAAAAAAAATTAACTAACCTTTAACTTTCCCCTAAATTCATGCACGGTTTTCACAGTTCCATCCTATACTAAACTATAACTATTTTTTAATAGAAACTCTTCACACAATAGACTAAACCTAAGTTATTCAGCTCTACATCAGCACAGACATTGCAGGGGGCACCCAAGCATTTTCCCAGAAATCTTAATCACTTTTGTAATATGTCATGAACTTTTTATTTTTTATTAATACATCCATATTTTAGTCAAACTCAAATTTGAAGGCTCCAATACAATGGAACATATAGAATTTAAATTCTAATTTGAATGTAGATAGGATAGTCAGTTTACCATGTTTCATGAAATACACAGTATCTAAACTGTATCTTCTTTTTGGAAGCAAGACTCACACACCTTTGGAGGTTTAAAACAAAAGCATATTCATCTACTGCCAAAAATGAAGCTGCAGTTATATGAAGCTAGATAACATACTTTCCAGAGTTAAGAAGATAAAAGAGAACTCGTGATTTTCACACAATGCCAAATTTTGCTTGTAATATTTTCATATTTTATTACCACTATTATTTTGTTTTCAGTAACATTTATGATTTATTTTTATCTCAGTTTGTGTGCTCTGTGATTTGTTACTTCAGCCACCGAATAAAGAAAATAATGATTTGAAACAGCATTTCTCTGCTGGCATCCTGGATGTACGGCTTGCTTCCAGCAAATATTCACTGTGTTCATTTTTGGAAGATTTTTACAAGCACAATGATAACACTTCTTTTCAAAATGGCTTTCTTTGAGATGGATTACTTTTCCTCTCTGTAGTTCTGTATGATTTGTCTGTGAAGAACTCTGGGAAACTCGTATAAAGGCTACTATATAAATTAGGATTGTAGCTATAAGATTTGAGTTTGTTTATTATAGATGCTTTTGCCTTCTCTTTGTAACACATAAATAGTTTCACTGAATAATAATTAAATAAAAGGTCCACATTATTTATTGTAACCGGTTATGTAAAACAGAAAAATACAACATTACATATCATTAGGATTAAAATGCTCATTAGGTTCTTGAAGATTTCCAGGGAGAAGATTTCAGTGAAAGTCTCAGATCATTTCATGTAACACTCATGACTTCATAAACCCCAATAATAATTAAAAGATTGTGTTAAAGCAAAAGGTCTGCTTTATTATGATTGAAACAGCCCAAAATTTCAAAATGCGTTTTGAGTAGAGAATACTTTTGGTCTTTTTAAAATAATATTCTGCCACAATAATGGGTGAAAATAATTACTACAAATCTCATCTGTTGGGTTTTTAAAATTTATTTTCTGAGAAAGAGACAAAAAGAAAAACCAGAGCAATTAGAATTAGAGATTTTGCAGTTGCAGTCCAATAAAAAAAATGCAACACTATGATTTAGAATGTATTTTCAGGGGTTTTTGATTCAGTTCTCTAACAAGATGCCTCCCCATTGGTGTCATTTGAAAGTAAGCCATACTCCAGTCTCATTCTCAGAGAGCTTTTATTGATATTCACCTTAAATGTTCCTTTTTAAAACCTCATCCTATTAGTCATAGTTATAGCTGAATATATCACCTAAACAATTTTTTCCTAGGTTCATGTTGATGTTTTTCCAGACGCTGTGTGCAGGCAGTTCTGTCTCCAAACTACACATATTTATATCTCCTTTTCCCAATCAAAATTCACCTACATAAGATAATTATATCACTTAAATTGCCTGTTTATTTGAGCATTTGACATAAAAATCCTGCATTGTGGAATAGTACTATTCCCATTTTACAGATTGGGAAATGAGGCATTAAGAAGAAAAGCAATTTTTAGATCAATGATAGGGAGGTGATTTGAAGGTAAATTGAAGGATAGTGATATAATCACAGGTGCTCTCCTATGAAAAATATATTCTATGGGTAGGTATAGTAAAAAATAAAGATAATGTCCATTTTCTGTCAAACTAAAGCAGCACACCGTTATATGTGACGTACTGAAATTCTGTTTCTTCATTTTATTGTAAGCTCACATGGAAATGTGAGATAATATATAGATTTTCCGTAACTTATGTGGATCTATTTTTGAACTGTTCTATCAATCCCTTTCCAATAGCCCAAGGACCAATATTTATTATATGAGAATGTGATAAAAGCTGGAATAGTGAATATGCCCTTCTCATTAATGTTCTCACTTGGTAAAAGAACTACAGTCTGGCAGTAAAAACAAGTGAAGAATAGCCAGTTTGTGGAAGAGAAATAGACATGATAATTGTCACCCAGTAAAGGGAAAAAATGCTATGGTCAGCAACAGTGATAAGTTTTTAAGCCTCTGCAGCCTCAGTTCTCAGCTAATAATACACAGTTTATTTGTTTGGATGCATACTGAATATTGTGATAGCACGCCTTTGTCACCAGTTAGCTGTAAGCAAATTCTACCTTTGCCATTTGCTAACACAATGTCTCCATTACTCTTAAGAACCTCAGGTGTGCTTTTGTCCAGTAGTCTTTCCTGTGCTTGCCTAAATGCTGACTTTTTACAGTATAACCCATTTTTTACCTGTTTGAAAGACATGGCTTAGCTGTCCGAACAAGCCCACAGGATACCTTTTTTCCACATAAACTTCATTTTACTCAAAACAAAAAGAACATATGGGTCTGATGTCTTGCTGTGGTCACCTTTTCTTCACATTTCTTTGTCTGACATACAGACATCACTCATACTTAGTTGCTTGCTTTGTTCCGTTGTTTTCTGAAATAGCCCTTAAGCAGCATACTCATGAGTGTTTAAGCTGCAAAATGATAGGATTTTGTCTTCTGCATGACCATCTATTCTAAGACAGTAGATCTAAAGTCAGTCTCAAGTGCTAGGAATAATTGGAGGTTTGGATTTTGCATCTTTTTAAAATGTGACCTCCTTGTGATCCTCCCTCTATTTTGTGGGAATCTTAGCATAGCTGATGGCAGATGCCATTTCAACATGAGAGCCCAGCATGTCTACAGGAAAATGTAATGAGAAGGGCTGCCTAATGGAGTGACATCTATGGTGGTATGATTGCTGTTGAAAAGTAGAAAGAGACAAGGATTGATTATGAAAATACAGATGAATAAGGCATAAAACAGTCCTCTCAGCAGGGAAAAAGGAAAAAAAGCCGCCTGTGATAACCTGACAATATCACCGATTTCCCCATTCTGCATGCACCACCAGGAACCCTTGCTGAGGAGACGTAAGCCTAGCCAGTTTTGCATTGTAGGAGCCTATATGCTCCTGTTATTCCAGTCTGTCACTTTTTCACAATAAATCTTATATTAAGCTGGAATAGCGGATTCTCTATCATATTCTACAAGTCACCAACAATCATACCAACATCTTGACTGTGTTCCTGTACCTGCTTTTCGTTATTTTCAGGGAAGGGTGAGAAAAGATGCTCTAATGACAGCTGAGCTCTTAGACCTCAGTGGCTCAAGGGCAAGCTATCAGTCTTCTGAATGGGTTCTGAAAATCTCCCTGTGATACCTCTTGTATAAGAGCATGCACAGCTGTATCTCAGGCCTCACTTTAAGAATGAGCAAACACACAGACAAGCTAGAATCAGGTCAACAGCATCTGCCTGTCCTTTATAAACGGTTTGGTTTGTTGAAATCAAAAGCCTGTGTTTTGATACCCTACTCGAGTCTTTTTTTCAGACAGATGAAATATCATTACTCAGTTGATGGGAGGAAAATATTATCTCCTCTTTTATTCATTAGTGTTCTGTATCCTCATTTTCTTGTCTGTCAACTATGCTCTACAGAAACTGGATATCAGTGTGCCTCAGTGGATGTAGAAGGGGGCTAGATTTGTTACTAAATTTTAGGAATTTTAGTCTGCTGTTGGCTTCCTATGCCACTGTCATCTTCAGGTGAGTCTTTTGTTGAGTGGTTAAACCTCAACAGGTTAAAAGATGCTCAGGTTGCATCTGACCCTTCCCAGCTATAGGACTGCACTACACATTACCAAAACAGATTTTTGACAAAAACATGACCATTTCTGAAGTAATCTAATTATGAAGCTTTTCTGAAACATTGTACACAAATCCACATTGGACTACAAATTGGTAGAATCTTTGATTTCATTAAAGTATCTGTCAAATCACAGATTCTTTGAGGAGAAATAAAGAAATAGCAGTCAAGAATGAGGAAAGATTGAGAGAGTGATTTCATAATTTAAAATCATGAAATATCCGATGTTGAATTCTTCAAAAGAAATTTATGCTTCTTTTTCTCCTGCACATCTGACCCCTTTTCCTAAAGCTTTTTCTCCTAGTGCCCTTTCCTTCCTCTTACTTAATAGACTTTCCCCCCCCCCCAAGTTTTCTCTGGTTTTGTATATTTAAATGTGTGTATTTCTGACAAGTTCAGCTGGATTTGCTTGGAGAACAGTGAGGATAAGAGATTGTAACACTTTTCTTTCTTTTTTTTTCTTTTTTTTTTCTCTGTTTTTTTGAGAAAAGTTAGTGTGTTGTTAGGGTATGAACAATGTTACAACATTTTTTTGTTGTATAACTGAAATGACTCACACTTTAAAATATAGGCAATGTGTGGAGGTGGAATATTTTGTGAATTAATTTCACATGCAATGCAAGAGATTTTATGTGCTTTCAAAACCTACTGTTGGTTCCTTTTTCTCAGGAAAAGAACAAAGAATTTGGACCCCACATATATGCTCTTCAAAAATTTATGAGGGTTCAACAAAGATCAACTTCACTGAGAGAGGCTGTAAGTGCAGAGGGCATAGGAATGGGCCGTTTCACATGAAAATTCCTTACTTTTATTAATAATTGGGGATATAAAAATTTGGGGCATATGTTAATACCTCATTCTGTTTGCTTTAATATTTTGATATTGCCTATAACCAGCTTCTACCAAACAAAACCAAATACTGACATTCCCACTTCTATCTTTTTATCATTCTTATCATGCAGTGATATTTAAATGACTGATTTAAAATTTAACTTTCACTCTTGGTCATTTGAATGCTATAAAACACTTAAGATATTTAATGAAATTGGAAAGTTTTGAATTATTTTAGTTCTCAATGTACAAACTGCCTTTCTCAAAAGTCTCTGGCACTGATTCTCCATACCTGATGCTAGCACAATTACCATTGACTTTCACAGGAGGTTTATCTTCCTGAGGACTGTAGTACTGGAGTCTAAATAATTAAATATTAAGGTTTAAAAAAAGGTGAATTCTAACTTCAGTGATGTATCCTCTGATGTCTTTATCAGGGCCCTAATGGTCCTGACCAGCCTCACCTATGATCCCACACCGCCCCCCTCACTAGGGGCTCCATTTAAGCTCAGGCTGGGGCCTCATGAAGTGTTGTTTGGGATTGCCCATGCTGTCTGAGCATGCAGAGACATGGGTAGGAAAGTCAAAGCCCGCCTGGAGTTGTATCTGGCAAGAGATGTCAAAGGCAATCAGGACTTCTATAAATACTTGATGTGCTTGATGCAACACACTTGGTCCATTATACTCCACAGTTTATAAAGGTATGAGCTACTGAACAGTCATCAAAGTTTAAACCACAATGCAAATAGTCAAACATAGTAGTTGAAAGCATACAACTTGAAAATTATATCCTCAGATATTCCTGTGTAGGCCTAATCATTGAGCTTTGATAGCAATATAATTCATCCTTGTACAAAACAGCTAGCTCAGTACAGCCTTACACTGTACCACAGGGAGAATCCTGATGAAACTTTCCTTTGACATCATACATTTATTCTCAGGGCCCTGACTGAATGAACAGGCCTTCATGGCCCTAAGGCCCTGATCAGCCTTGTGTGGAGCCTCCATTTACACCTTCTGCCCATGGGCCCAGGAGCTCCATTTAAGCTTGGGTCTGGGCTCCCAGACCTGGCCTAACCTATGTTGTAGGTGTGCCATCTCCAGTCCTGTTTCTGGCCCTGCCTCCTTGATGAACCTTGGACCCACATTGTAGCCTTTTCTCCAGTAGAGTCTCCTGCTGCTCCTGACTGAACTCCCTGGATGGACCCTGAATCACTCCCCCTACCTGGGGCTGTTACCAGCACCTAGCTGTGCACACCTAGCTCAGGCGCTGCAGGACTGTGCCGTGGTCAGTAAGGACACGGTGCTGTAGACATTCTCAGCTCCTGGTTCTTCCCTTGAGGAGCAGCCTTGAACTTGCTAGACATGTATCTACTATGGGCTAGTTCGTGTTTGAATATAGCACTTCTGGATTTGAGCAAGAGATAGGCAATTAGGCAGTTCGGTGGTCAGGTCATATAACAACCTCACATGAGTGCCTTTTGCATAGAGCTGTAGATCACATGCTATCAAACTGAACCTCTTTCAAAAGAAAAAAACCCTTCTTAATAGTTATTGATTATGTGCTTTTCTCTTCCAGTCAAACAAGGAAACTATATTTGTCACTTTATCAATTAGATACTAGCATTTGATTTCCATTTAGGTCTTTGTCATAACTGAAATGACCTTAGCTAACCATTCTTTCTGATTTCTGTCTCAAGCACTTGTTTACAGGTGAATACACTTCAGTAATATCAGTAACTAAATTTTTCACATTATTTTTGACAAAATGCAATGAAATGATTGACAGCAAAGGAGGCCATCAGTCAGGTGGAAGGCAGCATAAATGATGCATCACACTACTTTCCAACCTATGAGCAAAGTCAGACAGGGCACTGGAAAATGGAAACAGTGTTGAATGAAAAAGAGGATATTGTGCATTTGTGCAGAGCAATTTCAGCTCATGAATTTATAAAGGTGTCAAATTGTTATCTAAATAAGAGAGGAGAATAGTTCTGGTGTTCTCTAATTAACTCTTCAGGAGCCACAAACCACAGTCACTCAGACTTCAAGCTAGATCTAAATTAGCCCCCAGTGGCAAATGCAGCTCTTTGATAGGATGGAGTCCCATGGTAGGGTGATCCTAAATACATTTAGTAAAAAAAAAAAATACATCCAAATATTATTATCTTTTCTCACAAATAGATGCATGGACAGAAACTATCCCTGCAAACAGACCCTTGTAATAGTGCCAAGAAATGCATTATCTATGACTACTAGTAAAATGCACACCTATGCAGAGCTCACAGGACAGACCCAGAGTTTTTAGCAGGCATTAATGATCTTTTGAACATGAAGACTTCTCCTCTAACCTCTGTATGATGTTCATCATCCCTCAACCTGATGTACAGATACATGGAGCAAGATGAATTCTTATGTTGACTTATCAGCTACTTACTTAGGAAGAGATATTAAGGAGAAGCAAAATGAGATATTGAATTTTTTAAAACACTATCTAGGCCTGAAGCAGAAATGCAGTCACCATATTTCCTGTGTAATGACAGTGGCATTTGCTAACTGTAGATTTGAGTAAATCAGATTTATTATACTATACTGGGAGAACGAGTGATCTCAGACACATAATTAAAATGCTTTCCTAATGTGCCTGCATCTAGAAAATGTTTCCTTTGAGAGCATATGGAATTCCTTGCCAGATGAGATTAGACTTAAAAGCTATAATTAGATGAATTTAAGTACAATAACATTTTATTTTGGTAAACGTAAAAACAAATGAAAATTATGCTTTCTGAACAACACTATTTAAAAATGACTCAGGTTCTCAACAGTTTTCTGGAAAACATTTTTTTCCAAATGTAAGAATAGAGAAAAGTTGTATGTTTACACATTACTGTATATCTGCTCTCTGTCAGAAACAGCTTTGTCTGAAAAAACTTCATTAAGTGGGATTCAATTTTTTTCACAGAAAACAAAATATTTCCTCAAAAAGCTCTCAGAGGGATTTGAAACTATCTTTCTTTTAAAAATCTGAGGTGTAAATTAGTGTACAAGCTTGAAGAGCAATTCCAAGTATTATTCTATATTACTAAAGACTTAACTCTACTGAGTAGAAATAGAAGATCCATAAGAGGATTTAGTTTTAAATTAAATATTTTGCTTGTTAGAGGAACATTTTCTAAGCTATTATTATTTAAGTATCTCAAATGTAACTGGGTATACAGAAAAGCTAAATTCCAAATCGAATCTCTACCTAAGAGATGTAGATTATTTCCTGTTTATATTTTGTTTTTAAAAGTGCAATTGCAGTGTTAATTTAGTCCTGAGAATATTTTGAATCATAAAAGAGCTTTTTAGCACATGGTTTTTCCTTTTGTCATTTACAGATAAATGCAAGCACAAGTTGCATGAAGGCTTGGGCTGTTTTAATGGTCCACCTGAAAACTGTACCTGGTTTATTTCTTTTCTGGTAGGGTTACTCCTTAGTCAGACCAACGAGCCTCTAGGGTTCCCTGTGGCAGTAAAAGCACCAGAGCTGCTGCAATAGAGGGACTGCCTCTCATGAAAGTAACAAGGTTTTAGAATGGTTTCAACTAGTCATGGAACTCCATCTTTAAAAAAGTATAATCATTGCAGTCATGCTAAGAGCAGTAATTACAAAGAAGAAAAAGTCACTGGGATAGACAGAACCGGAGAGTTAATGCTAGAAAGGAATGGGGGTCAGCCAGCAGAGAAGGGGAAGAAGCTCTTCAAAACAACCGCTAAAAGAGCCACCAAGGAGCAGCCCTCCTGCTGCCCGAGCCAGCTCAGGCCTATTTGAGAACAAGTCATCTAGCAATTTGCCTTTTTTTTTTTTTTTAAGCAGTTACTCTACCTGAAAAAAATTGGAGATGAGAACATATATTAAATACCTTTAAGGAGAAAGAACACATCATCTGAAATTAAAAGACAGATATATCAGAATTGAAGCAACTAGAAAAGCATCTGTTAAACATTATGTGTGTAATATTTCTGAAGAGAATTTAGGAAGAAGTTTAGGCAAAAATAGATCTCTCTGATATTGCTTAGACTATATATTTTTCCGTTTTGCTTATGTAATGGATAGATAGGAGAAATCACTTTCTTTGTTAACTATTTTTATTTGTCTAAAATACACTGTTTCCAAAAAACCACAACAGCATGTCATGTAAAACATACCAAATCTGCATCTCATTTTAAGTAAAATCACAGTGTTTTTCAAAATCTCTGTTATTACACTGATCTCCATAATGTTCAAGCGTCTTCAAACACTGCATTGAAGAATATGACACTTAATACAAGATGCGATCTGAACTGCTTGGAAAGTTGAATTTTGGTAAGGATTTATGACTTTGTTTTTGCTATTTTCATTTTTTTAAATACAAGTTTATGCTCCTGAAGGTAAGAAATGAACTGGAAAGTAGCAACCTCTGTGATGATTCTTCCTTTTCAGAATTTTTTCAAAATTTGCTTCCTAATCCTGAAAAATGGAAATACTTTTGCAGACAGGGGTTTAAGAAGAGACAAGTCATCGGACGGTCAATTACCAGGCAGGTGATTGCATGTCTGCTCAGAAACTGACCAATGACTCAGGATATGAATGAATCAGTAATATTGCATGTGCTAATGAGTTGGCACTGACTTACCAGGAACTCCACAAAGATTTATCAATACATTTATACACACACACACATATATGTGTATACATGTTATATATATGTGTGTGTATATATATATCTAATATATATAGCTTCTGTAAACTGTCAGAAAATTAGAAGTTAGATCCAGAATCTTCTCTCCTACTACAAATGAAGAATTTTTTGGGGAAAAAAATGACATGCTTATAAATATTTTAACTTTCCTATGCCTAACCTATGGCACCTTAGCAACAGGCTAGGTTTGTGAATCATTACTGGACAAAAATTTTTGCCACAGTCTACCCAAAATTATTTGTGAAATTGAAGTTAATTTTTACTATCTGATGAAGAAGGAGATTGACATTAGGTACCAAAAAAGAGTTTATGGTAGGTGAAAGCAAAGCCTTATTGTCCAAGAAAGGTGCACCTAATTTCATATCCTTTCTCTGGTGTCTTAAGAGTGCAGAATTATACTGAGACAAGTTTGAGAAATTGGAAATAGCAAATGAGTACCTAATCATCAGATTACAGGATGACTTTCATTTTCTTCTTTTGGCTTAAAATCCAAATACTCGTGAAAGATGTAACAGCTTCAACAGAAAAAAAATGAGGCACTTCTTTCAAGACTACCTCCAGGAGTCTAGACAGTATATGCTGAAATCTGCTCAGATGGGGAAATAAAAAAAGAGTTTGGGTTTCCTGTAGCTCTTCAGTGACAGTCTTAGCTACCAAGGTACTTGTTAAAATAACAGTGAAATCAAACATCTATCCTTGGTTCCAGAGTTTTGTGAAATGTGCTTACTTTTTTACTTAAAAGTACCTCAAATAGGAAGTAAAGTTTTACCTCAGGATGAATATAAACTTTAGTTCTTGCAAAAATATTTTTGATGCTCATCATTTTCACAACATTATGCCCATTTTGGGTCAGACACCAAAAGGAGTAGGGAGGAGATGAGGGGAAAACTATCTAGGTAACCCTCAGAACAGAGCAGAAAGCATATATGGTAATTAATATGTCCTTAACTGTTATGTAAAGGATTAAATACCTCAGTATCTCACCACTGGACAATTGAGTACAATTCAAGGGTGCTGAGTTTTTATGTGAGGCCAGCTGAAGCTTCCACTCAAGTTCCCAGTCCCAGCAATACTTTGCTTGAAATAGGAGTCACTGATGAAAGATTGCTGGGTCAGAATTCATCCTTTGGACCAATCTGCAGATAAAACCACTTATTACCTTCCCTCAGTAGGAAGACATACACAGGTTGGAGTGGTTTCTTGATATTCACCTTCACCAGTTGAACATCACCCCTCAAACATTTCCAAAGACTGATCGGAGACATCTTATTTCACAGTATGACTGTTGCCAATTGTTTAGTGTCACAAACATAAGGTCAGATTCATCTCATCACCAAGAATGTGCTGTTTATTCTGTGCACTCAGTGTGCACACATGATTACACTACAAACATAATTTTGGAGGCCTATATTAATCTTCTAACAAGATGTCATCGTCATGTTTGCTTCTACTCAAGCAGAAAACAAAAATTTTCTTGTGTTTGCTAGTGCTCTGCTGTCCATTAATATCAATTGTATTGAGTCACATTCCATGTCTGATCATCTAAATGTTAACTGTTTGAGAAGAGACTCCAATTCGTTCACTCCCAACTTTAGAAACATCACAATTTATTGCCTAGATTTATTTGCCAAATCACACACAAAAAAAAGAAAAGCCAAGAGAAGTATGCCTTATTTCATGGATACATACAAAAGTATATGTCACATAATATATTAATACTTCTCTTCTTGACAAGTGTTAATGTCTCGTTCCATCTTAATAGCTCCTGCAGTCACTCCTGGATAAACATGCACAGTCATTAAGAAAGTTTAATTGCTTTCTTCACAATCTCCTCCAACTAAAAATAAGGGGCTTTAAAGATCACTTTGAGGTCCCTTCCTTACACATCACAGGTTTATGTTCTTCTATGATGAGATGTATGAGTTCCCCTCAAGACTTTTCTTGGTGAAAGAATCCTCATCTGGCCTCAGCTGTCCAGTCTGTTAGGCCTTGATCTACTGACTTAATGGAGGACTTGTTATCATTGCATTGGAATTTTTGTAAAGAATCTGTTTCTCTTTATTGGGCTACCCTGTTTATATCTCACCTTGTTTAAACATTTTTTTTTTCTTTTTTTTTTAAAGCAGGTCTTACAAATCCTATTTTATGTTATGACTAGATTTGCATCAGATATGCCTAGATTTTTTTTTTTTTTAAGACTTTTGTTGATTAAGCTTCTCAAATGTAGTTTTACCATCTGTTGTTTTACTAATAGAGGACCATTTACTCAGTTAAGATTTTTTTCCATTATCCACTGAAAAGAGTGTAATCTTAAGTTTATGATTAAATTGGTTTAAATTTCTGAGATGGTGCCTGAGATGGTGCCAAGATGTCAAACCTCAGAAAAGCACCGTCCCCCCATGTTATTACTCTTATGAATCTTTTCTGCATGTATAAAACAGACATTTTTTTATTTTGCAGGACTGCTAAGCTAGCTCCATATACTAAAATGTAAAGTGCTTACTCACTTCCCCTGAATATAAACAAAATATATATGTCAATAATTGTAATCATAGTATCCATGAAACTGAATTTCTTTGTGATCCCAATATTTTGCTTATTATAAGATTTTTTCATTCTTTCATCTCCTCTTTGTTTTGTTGCATAAACATATGTTCATCTGCTTTTAAACTGGACATCAACACTAAGGAATTTATATTTTGTTAATTTTTGTTTATAAAAAATCTTGCAGATTTATTGCTTACATTATTGCTTAAAAGATAGAGAATAAGATTAGATATACTTCTGGAGTCTAACTGTGTGTCTGTCATTACAAAACCAGTTCTTCCCTATTAAATTTAAGAAACAGAAGCATTAAATAAAAGAGGAATAGTAAGGTTGAAAGCAGAAACAAGATAAGTCTGTTGGAAACTTCAGAAGAATGATGGAAACTGAAATTCAGACCTTAACCTGCCCTCCCACAAAAAGATGAATAAATATTTCATTGAAAGCTTTGCACGACTCAAAATAATAATTTTCAGCCTAGCATAAAGAAAATAGTTTTCAGGCTACTATGGTGATGAAGTAAAATATGACTCTATGTTAGGCATTCAGGAGTCAATTTCATGAATTTTTAAAGAGTAGTTATTGCTTCAGAAGTGCAATCAACATTACCACTGCACAGTTTAGTGCTAAAATACACCATTGTTCCCTACAAGAAATCATTAGTTATTCACATTTGCTCAGTAGTTAACTGGGTTTTTTTCATGTAATATATATAAATGTTTATGTGCTGATACTTGTCCAGTGCAAGCTGTCCCTACAGTAAGTAAACAAAATGGATCAGGTTGTAAAGCACTGTTCTAGTTTAGTTAACTACAGAGTAAAACATAGCACATTGGTGGCCTCAGTAGCATTCTCATTTAGTTTGATGACCAAGTTTCTTCTGGCTAGGATATATTCTTCAGGATGTGTAATCAACACACATATGCACACAGTGAGTATTCTTCTCCTGGTTATGTGAAACCAGAGAGATTTGTTTGCAGTTTATAAAGTGTATGCACTCTGGTGTCAAACCTTCCCGCTGTTCAAGGCGTATGTCCTGGTTTCGGCTGGGATAGAGTTAAATTTCTTCCTAGTGCTGTGTTTTGGATTTAGTATGAGAAGAATGTTGGTAACACACTGACGTTTTTAGTTGTTGCTAAGTTCCCTCCTAGTCCAAGGACATCTTCCGTACTCTGCCAAGTGCACAAGAGGCTGGGA
>NW_009187035.1:0-1518 GCF_000690835.1 Fulmarus glacialis | reverse complement strand
GGGGGGTGGGGGGGGTGATGGGACCCCTTCAGCAAGAGGTCACGGTCCCCGGTCATTCCTTCCACCTGCTGCCCCTGGTCTCCATCCATCCTTCCTTCTTGCTTGCTTCATCCCTGGTCTCCATCCATCCCTCCTTCTCCACATTTGACCCATCCCTCCGTCCCTGGTCTCCATCCATCCCTCCTTCCCCATGTTTGACCCATCCCTGGTCTCCATCCATCCCTCCTTCTCCACATTTGACCCATCCCTCCGTCCCTGGTCTCCATCCATCCCTCCTTCCCCATGTTTGACCCATCCCTGGTCTCCATCCATCCCTCCTTCTCCACATTTGACCCATCCCTCCGTCCCTGGTCTCCATCCATCCCTCCTTCCCCATGTTTGACCCATCCCTGGTCTCCATCCATCCCTCCTTCTCCAGACTTGCTCCATCCCTCATCTCCATCCTTCCTTCCTTCTCCATGTTTGCTTCCTCCCTTGATCCCAGATCTCCATCCATCCCTTCTTCTCCATGATCACTCCATCCCTCCTTCTCCAGACTTGCTCCATCCCTCATCTCCATCCTTCCTTCCTTCTCCATGTTTGCTTCCTCCCTTGATCCCAGATCTCCATCCGTCCCTTCTTCTCCATGATCACTCCATCCCTCCTTCTCCATGCTTCCTCCATCCCTCCCTCCTTCTCCACGCTTGCTCCATCCCTCCGTCCATGATCTCCATCCCTCCGTCCATGATCTCCATCCTTCTTTCCTTCTCCATGCTTGTTCCATCCCTCCATCCATGGTCTCCATCCATGATCTCCATCCCTCCGTCCATGATCTCCATCCCTCCCTTCTTCTCCGTGCTAGCCCCATCCCTCCTTCCCCACATCCCTCCCTCCATCTCCCCTCTCTCTCTCCATCCCTCCATCTTCAGCCTCCCATCCTCATCCAGCCTCTTCGCAGGGAACCACCACCCATGTCCGTGGGACCCACCACCTCTGGCCATGGGACCCACCTCCCGTGTCCACGGGGAGCAATGACCTGCGCCCATGGGACCCATTTCCTTTATCTGTGGGACCCATGGCACATGGCCACAGGGAGTGGTGACCCACACCCATGGGTGGCTCCAACCCATGGCCATGGGAACCGTGACCCACAGTCACGTGGAGCCTTGACCCACTTCCATGGGGCCTACAACCCTCTTCCATGGGGAGCGATGACCCACTGCCATGAGGAACCCTGACCCACGTTCATGGGGACCGATGACCCGTGGCCATGGATGCCTCCAACCCATGGGAAACCATGACTCAGAACCATGGGTGCCTCCAACCCATGGCCACGGCGAACCGTGACTCAGAGCCGTGGGCAACCACGACCCATGGCCATGGGGAACCACGACCCACGGGGAACCGTGACCCACAGCCATGGGGGGACCACGACCCACAACCACCGGGAGCAAGGACCCGCGTCCTTGCAACCCACGACCCATGTCCGCGGGGAGCGATGACCCACATCCAAGGGTGCCTCCAACCCACAGCCTTGAA
>NW_009187034.1:16765-39678 GCF_000690835.1 Fulmarus glacialis | reverse complement strand
TATATGAAAATATATATTATACTTGTAATTATGGAGTCATTTTTACAATGTAATTATTTATGTATGGTGCAATGTGTATATGGACAAAAAACAGAAAATGCACTTTGGCTTATATAATTCTTTCAATACAGATTTTTTTAAAAAAGAAAAATTATACAGCAAAAATAGGAGAAAGCCCTAATTTTGATGTATGGTTTTTTGAAATATTATTAATACCCAGACAAAAAGCTAATACCAGTCACTCATTGATAATAAAGTATTCGCATTATAGGGGGGGGGTTTAATTGTCTTTTTTTTCCCCCCCACCCCGACTGAAGTCCGCGGCAGTGTCTGCTCGGACGCTCTGCAGTCAGGGGGGGTTTCCAGAGGGGCGACCGCTGTCTCCCATCTCAGCCAGGACCCTTAGAAAAACAATAAATGAGTTGCTGGAAGGCTGCGGTTGTCTCCAAGATGAGGGTAAATGAGGACAGTTTGAGAGCCAGGGAGCAAACGGCAAAGGTGAGAGGAAAATCTCCCATATCTGTTCTTGCTCAGGGCTCTGTGATCTCTCTGATACCACAAAACACGATGGGGACATCATGAAGATGAGCGTGCACGTTCATGTTTGTGCAAATTAATGGGTATCGGTGCTGGTGGGAAGAACAGAATAGACCATGGCCCTAAAAGGTGCCCAGTAGGACCAGTTTGCATTATCAGCCTTGCACGGGTGTTGTCTGTGAGTCCGGTATCTCCCGGACATGTTTGATGGTTGAGAAACAAATGGTGGTTTTGGACAACTCGTGGTTGGGTGGATCCTCAGTTGGAGACACCGTAGCATGGCCTGAATTTCGGGAACCTCTCCAGTAACTTGCAATAAGGCGGAGGTAAGTTGGACAAGCTGTGTGCAGATTTGTCCTGTAGATCTCCCAGTCTGTCGTCCAGGCAATAAACCAATACAGAATTGTTTGGGAAGAATATATTTGCTCTGAGGAGCAGTTGCAGCCAGAAGAAGTCCTGAGCTTGTCTCGGCTGATTTACTCTCTCTGGAAATCCTGGATAAAATCAGGCACTTCGCTGAGTTCTGCGTGAGCTTGTTGCTGTCAGCGCCGTAGCACCCATGCGCTTGCATGGGCAGGTTGGATGTTGTCTGGCTTCACTTGGTTAGTAAAGTTATTTATTGCCGGTGACTAGTGTTGCCAAGTCTTAGAGTTGTGTTACAAAGCCCTGTACATTTGATTTTCATAAAGTCCCGGCCTCTGGAGTCCGGTGACTGCAGGAGCACCTCAGCTTTCAGTGTTACAGAGGATGTTTTTGTAGCCCTCATATTTGCAGAGAAAAACATGCAATTAGACCTCCTCAATGGCTCAGAACTCAGAGTAAAATAGGACATAAACTTATTATTAAAAAGCCCTCCTGATGCCTGTCAGGGTCATGCGTTTTGGCAACCGGACTTGATGTTCCTACAGCAGCCGTGAGCGAGGATGGGGAAGGTGGGGACCGCATCCCCCTGCGGAAGGGAACCGCATCCCGCCAGGGAAACGCGCAGACCTGGGGTGGACGTCGGGGAGAGACACGAGTAGGGAATGTCGCAATGACATTTCCGCAGCCATTTTTCAAATTGTAACCATACTTGATACTTAATTGGGACCACATTGGTTGAGTTCATGCAGCCTCAGTATTAATACTTGACATCATTAATTTTTGTTTGTGTTACAGCCATTGTTGTCAGGGAACGGTGTCAAAACATGTCACTATCGTTTAAAGCCAGCTTTCAAGAGCTTTGCAGGGTTTTTTTTTATCCCCTTTGGCTTAGATTTGGTGTGTCCTGCCATACCACCTACATCACTCACTGTATCGCTTTCACGCAGTCGGTCAAGAGGCCTTTTTTATGTTTTGGGTTTTTTTAAGAGATTTTTATTAATACCATCCTCATTTTAACTGGGAAGAACCAGCCAAAAGCTGAGTCGCTTCTCCCTGTTTCCTTTTCTGCTCTTTCCCGGCATTTCCCACCAGCACCCAGGAGGCTTTACATTCGCATCCCAAGTCGGCTGCTGCCTTCCTACCTGTCCTCCTCCTCCTCGCATGCACACACGGGTGCAGCAGTGCCGTCATTTTCCCCTTTCTACCGGCTTCTTCCATATTTTGGACAAAATAGCACCAAGGATGGACATTGTTGGTTGCTTTTATGCCACCCACAAAAGTCCTCGTCCCAGCGCCCGCAGAAGCTGTCGCTCACGTGCCGTTGATTTTCCCTAACTTAACTCTGCATTCGCAGTGCGGCCGGGCTGGTGCCTTTCAGCTCCATTCCAGGTTTGCATCAGCGAAAGGATTTTTGCAGGTTGAAATTTGAGGGTTAACTTTGGGGTTTCCCTTGTGCAATCCACTGATTATGCTTAATTTTTCTTTTTTTATTACTCATGCGCTTCCCCAGGAATAAATCTGGAGTTTTATTTCGGTTGACAGCAAGGCTTTAAAGGGAATAAAAAAGGATTTTATGGTGAGGCAATGAAATAAGACATCAAGGATTCTTTTCTGTCCCATTTCTCCCCTTTAATACTTTACTGTAATAATTCAAACCGAAGACCCTTTAAAGAAGCTTCAGGACTTCCAAGCTATTTGAACTCCACGCTGGACCCTTGCAAAGCTCAGGTGAAGCCTTCCCCGTGCGATCCCGGGCGCTAGGTTTGAACCTGGGGGCTGTTCGGTGACTGTAAGTCGGCACTTGGAGCAGCCCTTGGGGTGGCTGTGGATGGAGGGCACTTAAATCAGGGAAAGAACAATTATTTCCCTGCCAGGGTTTGCAGGAGCAGCTGGGCATCGTTGGGTTTTGCTAATGACCCAATGGGTCTCTGATGTGCCCACATCCACAGCTGCTGGTGTTTGCTCATCTGCCCCAGCCCCTCTAAAAAAGGGGTGGCCACAACCCTCTTCCCTCTGGGCAGCCTCTTGGGGTCTTCCAAGTGTGGTTCCTTCTCTGTCCTGGAGCAGCCATGGTCTTCCAACACCTGAGGTAAGTGGCACCACATTCTTTTCTCATTCCTGTAAGGTCTGTATGGTGGTACACCATTTTAAGGGCAGAAATGAAAGCAGTGCCTTGGCAGGAGGGTGCTGGGGTGTTTCCACTTGGTCTGTGCTCGGACCGAGCTCCTGATGCTGTTCTGGGTGCTCCGATACTGGGCTGCCGCAGGGTTTTGTGCAATTGCTTTTGAGCTGGAGCTGGTTTAGCTTTGTCCTGGGAAGGTTGTTGGGTCACCCATGTGGCTACATTATCACTGAGTGCTTTTTTGGAGGGATGTGCAGCAGGGAAGTGCTTTTTTTTTTTTTCTGTGGTAGTGCTGGGACACCCATCATGCTGCTACAGGGGGTCAAACTGAGCTGAAGGAGCTGGGTGCCACTACCCAGTAGCATAGTGGGATCCCTGTAGCACCCCCCAGCCCTGCATGGTCGGGGGAGACAAAGGGGCAGCAAATCCCTGAGCAAACCCACCGTTCCGCCTGCGCTGAAGGGCTTCAGCAATGCACTGGCTTTGGAGTTTGCTCCAACTCATGTTATTTGTATGGAGAGCTTGTGGTTTTGTTGCATGGGTGCCTCAGCTGATCTTAAGCCGGTGAGTCTCACCCCTCCAAGGCAGTGACTCCTCAGGTGGAGCTTCCCCAGACCACAGCCCTCAAATTTCCTTGTTAACGAGGAGTAAGATCTTGATCCTGCAGAAGAGCCTGAGATGAATGGTCTGACTCACCCTGGCTGCTTTATGGATCATCTGCGGAGGTGGTGGGACCCAGAGATGTTCTAAGGTGTTACCCAGGCAGTGAAACTCGCTGGACGCCTTTATCTGTGAGTGCCAAGGCATTGACAGAGGCATCAGCCGGTTCCTCACGGTGTTACGGGTGCAGCCAGGAGGCTGAAGGCCGCACAGTCTGTTTCTGGCTTCCCTGTGCCAAATAGACCCAAAGTCTACTCAAGTGGAAGTCCTGAATTAGTAATTCTAGTGTTGGACCCGAATCCTTACGGGCTTTGATTTGTGGAGTGTTTTTATTTGACAAGATCCTCTTAATTTGAGTAATCCTGCATTTTAAAACTGTCTGTGCACTAGGCCGATGAGAAGCAGCCAGTTGCTGCTGGTAGGTCCCAGAGGCTGCTGCTCCTCCTGCGAGAAGATGTTCATCATCCCTGTCCTTGATGTTCGTGCTACTGTGAAAAATACCTTTTACTAGCCCGAATGGAAAAGAAATGAATGCTAGAAGGAACCACATTCAGCTCTTCTTAAAAAGAGAGGCTCAGATCCCTTTGTGGCACAGGTTGAGCCACAGTTCTACAGGGTCTGTCAGTCTTTAGACCATAATCCTTCTTCCCAGGATTTTATCTCTGCAGTAAAAGTGCAGGAGACTTGTTCAATGCATAATTAAAAGCTGAATATTGCCCCCCATGCATGGGCTAGCAGGGAAACAGAAAAAAAATCCCTGTTGGTGGAGAGGAAAGAGCTGGAGGTTTGTCTCGGGGTGTGATGCTGCTTGACTTTGTGGTCTTTGTAAGTAATGGAACATCTCCAGCTCTCTGGGATGCGAATTAATGTTTTTAACAGAGCAGCGGAGTTGCTGAAGTGCTCGTATGTGTACCTGCACTTCCCAAAACATCGGTGGGCCCTGTGGGCTCAGGCTCTCTGCCTGCTCCCGTGGGGTAGCTGTGGCTAGCTTCAAGCCAGCGGGTGGGATTGAAGTGGAGGAAGAGCTTTAACAGCTGCCCAGGACACGGCCTGGTCCTGGGTCAGAGGATGAAGCAGCCAAGTGGGTTTGGTCTTTTTTTTTTTTTCCTGGCAAACACCAGGACCAAAAATCAAATGTCTCATCCAGGTAAATGGCCCTGTGGAGGGAGCCGGCTGCGGGGATGGGGCTGCAGGCTGTGCAAATCCGCTGCCTTGGGGTTTGAGCTGCTGAATTTGGGGAGTGGGGCTGGGGGGGGAATCTGCTGCTCCCTGGTTGGCCTGCTCGGGTTTTGAGCTCAGCCAGCTTTTATGAGAAACTGGGTGTGGGGTGGCCGTGGAGCTGTGCTGGGGGGCGAGGGAGATCCTGGTGCCTTCACCCCATTGTGTCCCTCCTGTCCCTTGTCCCAGCTGTTTGGGAGCAGGAGCTGCCTTGCGGGTGAACATGGATCTGGTCTGGTGGATGGCCAACATCGACCACAACCTTCCTAGAAAGCAAAAATAAAGATTCACCTCCATTTCCCCTCACTTGAGGTGGGCCGGGTTGCTGAATCTGGCAAGCCCCCAGGAAGGGATGTGTGCCGGGGGTGAGACGGCATTGCAACGGGGTCCGCAGCATCGCTTGGTGCTGGGTGGCATGCCGGGGCTGGTCCCTGCAGCCACTGTCCCAGCACTGGCACCCCGAGACTGGGTCCAGGAATCTGAGGCGCAGTGGTTAACTGCAGAGCATCCAGAGTTATTTCCTGTAAATAACTTCTTTTGCTTTCCTCAAAGGTCTTATTTTCCGTTTGGTGCGCAATGAAGCATTGCTTGCTGCTTTGTGGATAATCCTTTCTATATTCCTGATTTATGTATGTGCTGGTGCGATGCACAAAGTAGCATCTGTACTATATACACTGTGGGAACAACCCAAAATTGCTCTGAAACTCGACTGGCTTACAATTATATTGGATTCTATTAAATTAAAACACATAGCACATATATTACACAATAAACCACAGCTATTTCATGGATCAAATTAAGTTTTATTTGGGCAAATTACAACCTTTCTTACAGTTGGGCCTTTGTGAAACCATTCCTTTTTAATAAAAGCAGGCATTTTTGGCAAATGCTCTTAAAGTGTGCATTCCCAATAATTGCATATACTGTTGCTATTCTTTCTGGGATATATGTGGCTAATTATCTTCTCCTATTTAGGATAGGTTCAAATGAGTGGTATCTTCCCTTTCCTCCTCCCCCACACCTCCCTTCTGCTGGAATTTCTTATTGCTTTCCATTTTTATTAGCTTGGCTATGGAAGTCGGCAGAAAAAAAAAAACCTCCTCGTTAAAAGCAGGAGTGCCTTTCCCGGAATTTCTTGGGGAAATGTGACTCTCGCAGCTGCCCTCCGGCCCCGGCTTGGGGGGATGCGGGGTTTGGGGGACAAAGCCGAAAATGAACCTCTGAGAAGCGAGATGAAACCTGGTGCGTGTGTGAGGGGAGCTCTGGGAAGGGGGTGTAAAATGCATCCCATTTGTGGAGGCTCCTCATGAAATAAGTGTTTTGTTTCTGCTACAGCCTTTTCCTGCACAGGGACAGCAAGGGGCATGTGAGACGGCATGCCAGACCCTGTGCAATGTCTTTTGTGATTGCTCATCCTCACTCAGGTGTTGCTAAAATTAACTAAATGGTTCAAAAATTGCGGGGATGGACAGACAGGGTGGCTCGCTCCCACGTTTCCTTAGGAAAGTCGGTTAAAAAATAAACCCCATCAGCTATTCTCTAGTTTTGAGAAGTGCTGCTCTGCTGTTTTTCCTGCCTCTTGCTTTCCGTTTGCTGTTGGGCCAGGCTTATAACTACCAATATTTTCTGGGAATAGTTTTTCCCACAGTATTTTCAGCCTGGACCAGGAAACAGAGGAAATGTCCTAAGCAGGGTCTTCCTTGGGTAACATCAGTGGGACTTCTAGACCAGCGAGACCGAGATAAACAGCAGAGCAGCACCAAGCTTCCCGATTCCTGAACGCATGGGGTTCTGCAAATTTTAGGCTCATGATTCTTTACAGAGCAGCACCTCTGGGTGTGGGAAGGGTGCTCAGCCCCTTAGCTGGGTGGGACAGATGATGGAGCTGTCACTGTAGAAGCCCTAGCACATTACATAAAACTTCAAAGCTTTTTGTCAGTTTTGCAAATCCTTCTGGGCACTATTGTCAGAAGATCAAGAACTATTATTTAGCCTCTCAAATCACATCTGGATGCTGTTTATGGGATTGTGTTCGGCATGATCGCGTCTGCGGGAGGGGGTTAGCACTGGCAGTGGGAACTGGTCTCGGGGATGCCAGACTGTCTGCTGCCAGGGCCCATGGACCAATGGCATCTCCCCATCCTGCTCTCAGCCTGCGGTCCTGATAAAGGCTCCTTGGAGCTAATGGTTTCCCTGTTGCTTTACAACCGCTGCCAAGTGTTTGCTCAGAGGTTCCTCATCTGCGTGTTGGTGCTTCCCAGCTCCTTCTCTCCCTCCACAGCTCCCTGGTGCATGCCAGCCCTGCGGGTGCAGGCAACCTCGGCACCCTCCAGCTGCCAATTTGAGTTGGGTGACAAGCTGATGGCCCTGTGGCATGTATGATGGGACTATCTGGGTCCTCCACAGTTCCTGTAGAGAGTAGACATCAACCTGTGACACAGGGAAAAGAAGAAATGGGGTTATTCTGTCCATGTAAAAGATTCCCAGAAATGTCTTTATTGATTTTTTTTTTTTTTTTTTAAAATAATAAATTGAGAGCATCTCTGACCTGTTGCCTACTTCCCAGTATGGCCAGGATGGGGTTGCCCATTGCCACTGCTATCTAGTATGTGATTGTGGTGCAGGAGACATTGGCACTTGCTCAGTCCCCAGTGCCTCTGCGCCAGGGACCTGTGGTGGGGCAGGAACCAAATGAAACGGCCATGAAACATTTTCGATGTCCTGCCTGTGTGGGAGGACAGTGGGGGCTGTGTGGCCGTGTCACTCAGTTGCAGCGGCAGGAGGTCACAGCCTGGTTCTGTCCCCAGAGCATGCCCTCAGAGCGTGTGTAATGGGAGAGAAAGGGAAGAGTCCCCAAAGCATCCCTTGCAGCCTGGCTGTGGGAGGAGATTCTGTGCCTTGTCCCTCATTGTCTCCTCCATCCAACACCCATGCCTTCTGCCATCTTCCATCGTGGGTTGTATGTTTTAAGCGGGATGACGCTCTCTGTCTCAGGACTGGTCTGAGTCAGGTCGTGGTGCCATGCAGTGGGATGGCATTTGGGACATGAGGCTTTCCAGGCAGGTGGCATGAACTGCTCTGGGGGGCTAACTGAAACCCCGACTGCGGTTAAACACCACCATCTGAAGGGCTTTGTGTGGAGCATGCGCTGTGCCTCCTCCCGTGGCAGCAGGGATATCTGACACGCCGCTGTGTTCGCTTTTGGGACGCAGAATTGAAACCACAACCCATTTCTGGGGAAGATACATGATGAGTGTGAAGTGCCTTCTCCCGAAGGATGCTGGGGGGGAAGGGTGAGAAGAAAACCCCCACTAGTCTCTGGAAATTGCTTTCCTTCCTCTTCTCCTTCCAAAATAGCATAATTAACAGAAATAAACTTTGCAATGCTGTTAATTTTGAAGGTCTTGTACGCTAAGCTTTAACATGCAGAGCTCAACTGAGCAGGCGCTGAGCGCTGGGAATGGTTAATTATTACCCAAATGGTGTCTGAGTTAGTCTGAAAGGATTGAAGAATTATGAAACTGTAATGAGGGAGGCCCATTCTTGGCAAACACTTATGTGATTCAAATGCTGGGGAATTCAGCATGTTTTCTCTTTCTTCGGAGGACTTTGTAAGCCAGCCGATGGTCCAGATCGCATGGTGGGGATTGAGTGGGACCATCAGTCCAGGGGAGCTGATGCTGTAACAGCTTCTGCAGTTCTTCTGTCACAGCAGCTGTTTAAAAATAGCTTTGATGAGTCAATAATTAACCCATTGTTACTTCTTAAAACTCCCAAGCGTGTGAATTTCTGGATATGATGGTTTGGTGCTGGATCTGTAGGAGAAACTCTATCTATGTGATGTGTTTGGCGCTGCTGGGACCTTGCAGTGGCCATTCTCTCTGCTCACCTCTGCAGAGGTCTTTGTGTGCTCTTTGGGCTCACGTATGTAGAGTTTTCACAGGGAAGGGGGTCTGCTTTCCTATGGAGAGCTCTTCTTTGGCTGTGGAAAGCCAAGAAAAAAGTTAAAACACATTAAAGGTCTTGGCAGAAACTCCTCAGGTTTTCTGCTGAAAATCTGAATTCTGCAGAATCCTCCTTTCTCTCATCTCAGGCCACGTGTGGTCCATGTCTGGTCCCTTCTGGATCTTAACCTGTTTGTGCCTGCCTGGGAAAACAGAATGGCTCCTCAAGAGCTTCTACCTCCTCCACCCCTCCGGACACCACAGTCTATGCATGAATGGTTGGGGTTCTTTCAAGCAGGATTTCAGTCCCAAATCTCATGGCAAAGGTGGTGGAGATGAACAGTCATATCAATGGAAAGTAGTCTCTAAAGGTTTTGAAGAGTTTCCTTTGAACAGTCCCTATTTTTGGAGCGCTGTGATCTTTTTGTCTCAAGCTCAGTTCACTTTCTCCCAGTTCAAATCTTTGAAGTACCGTAAATAGATAAAGCTGGAAACTGAAGTATATGATGGTTTAGAAACCATTTGGTGACCCGTGTCCTGATGCTCCACTTCAAGCTGCCCCACGGAGCCCAGGGCCCCCCCAGCCGCTTATGGGGCTCCCCGAGTCCCGAATGCGCTGTGAAGCGGAGGAGGCTCCCTGCAAAGTGACACTTTGGGAGTTGAACCCTTGGCATGGGAAACTTCAAAAAGCTTTTTTCCTCCTACAGATGTTTTTCCTCAGTTCTAGTGAAACAAGTTAAGCGTGTGGGAATGCTTTCAGTGCTCTAATCTTGGGGGTTTGATGCCTTTCTTTCTAAAATGTCCCTCATGCTTCACTCCCGGTGCTCATCTGGTTTTTAGCTGCTTCACTTGCAGCTTTTCAAGGAACGGTTGTATGTAGATGGTCAATAAGACTGTTCTGCTTTGCTCAAAATGTCTCCCACCAGGAAAGTCCCTGCTGAGTTGTCCTTCTGCTGCATGTGGAGAACTGCACAAGATTCTCCTCTGGTCATTGCTTCTGGTATTTCATAAGGGCTAATCCTCCCCCTCCTCCTCCAGCTGGTTGTGTGTTTGCAGGGTAATCCCCTATAGGACCTATGTTCTGCTCCGGAAAATGGCTGGAAGGGACCTTTGACATCGCTGATCCTAAAGTACTTCTGAAAACTCTGCTGCTTTCTTGTGGGTCCATGTAGTCCCAGAGCCAGACGGCTCGGATGCCTGGTTGGAGCCTCTTGGACAAGCCAAGGAAGTGTTTCCTTGGAAAAACACACTTTTGACATCTGGAGTTTGCCTCCATGGGTTATGATATTTGGCAAGGGGAAGTAGAAAGGGGTTCAGCTGCTTGAGATGTTGCCTTAGTTCATTGGCAAGGCTTTCCTTCTCTTGAGGTTGGAGACAATGAAACAGTGAAAGATGAAGGCATGGGTTAGAGCAGGAAACAAATCCACCTGTATGCTCTTATGAACCAAGAAGTCCTTTGTCCTATAGCACTGGGGTTCTCGTCTGTCCTTCCCGCTTTAAAAATCATGAAGAAACCAAGTCAGAACCTGATTAGTTTGAAAAATGCTCAGCTTTGCAGTTTTTCACCCACAGCTTAGTCCAAAAGGACTGCAGCCTTGCAAATTGTTCCAGTTCCAACAGATCAGAGTTTTCTGATCGAAAAGTATTTAGGTTTTTTTAAAGTCCTGGGCTTTTCTTTTAGTTCAGCTGATCGTTTTAGTGTTCTCTGCTTTTGCTGTTTCCTCCCCTCGTGTCTGTGGCGAAAGATCTGTGGGATCTGCACGTAGTTAGTTGCCACTTCTAGTTTCTCCTGTCTGGCATGTAAAGTTATTGCAAATCCCAAGAAGGTGGATAACAGATAGCAAAGTGGAGGTTCCACTTCCAGTGGGCTCTGCGTTTAATAAAATGAGTATACTTATTTCTATTACGGGCAGCCAGTTCCTACCAACCTTGCTTTGGAAGCAACTGTTTATGACTGCTGTGGCCTGCTGCTTGTGCCCAAGTCCTTCAGCTGGTGCAAGCCACTGCTGGAGCTCTGCTCCTCCGTTGGGGCCTGAGAGCATCTTCCTCTGCACCTGGGGTTTGAGGTGGTGTGTCCTTGCGTGGGTTCCCTCTCCCTGCACTCACCCACAGTACTGTTATGGGCACAAAGTGCAAAGGTGCTGCTGGTGTCCTGCACATAAACCTCAGCAGTTCCCGTAGGGAGAATTTCTCTGCAGAAGTGCAGCCCTCCATCCATTGGAAAATGACGGGAGACCTTACTCTTCCTCTCTGCTTCCCAGTTGTATCAATCCCTAAAACCTGACACATCGACCAGCTGGGTCAAACCTGTGCTGGGTTCAGTAGGCAGTCCTTAAATAAGCAGTATTTATGCTGCTGGTGGTGTAAGTAGCCTATTAAATTGCCGTGCGTGTGTAGTAACTTGGGCAGGAAGCCTCTCAACAACTGAGGTGACTTCAAGTGTGTGGTGCCCTGATGGGAACTGACCTCGATATTTCTCTTCTTTAAAAAAAAAAAACAAATACAACTTGATAGCCATGCCCTTGAATTCTTGCATTAGTAAATATCTTGTGAAAATGCACGTATGAGCTGGTATCAAGCAAGATAAAAAGGGGCTATGCAATGATTTTGAAGTTGGCCAAGATGGTTGTACCTTTTCACTCTGAAACTAGGCAAGCTGAGATGAAATTTCTGGAAGGTTTATGATACCAGCTGAACATTCATAAACTTTGGTTTATTAAATGTGAAAGAAAGCTGTGAGGTAGTTTTTTAATGTGATGTTGTGAAAACTTCACAACAAGTGATGAAACATGAAACTTCAAGACAAGTGATGGTGTGCGGAGGGGGAGGTGGGAGGTCAGAGCTGCTCCTTGAGTAAGACGTGGGCAATCCTCCCTCTTGCCAACCTACGCTCCCCCATAAGAAACCCCCGCTCTGTGTGTTTGAGCTGATTCAGTACAATGCACCAGAGAAAGGGAACCAAAGTAAAGGCTGATAAAGCCTCTGGACATCACCTCTTGGAGCAGCAGTCTTCGAGTCAACAGAAAACATCTGTGAAACAATCCTGCGATCTTCCATGTGGGCAGGAAATAATGTAGCAGCTGAACTTTCAAAGCTCAGCCTACTTTTTACATGGCTGTGAGTGAAAACTACTGGAGCAATGTTGAACAAGATGTTTCCTTGTTTTGAAAACACCTCTGGGATTATTGTTTTGAGATGAGCTGGGAAATGTTCCGTTCCCTCCTTTTCTAGACCTGCGGTTGGTAACGTACCCCTCGGGTGGATCAAGGAGAGGGGAGGACTTCAAGGCTGATGTTTATTTAAAGCTCTGTATGACGCTGCAAGGCACCGTGTGTATGCAAGTTCGCTGCCTCACGGGTCCCATGGTCAGATGGGGGTTTGGGCAGACCTGGGTTTGTTACTGATCCACTGCCACTTTGCTGTGCAGCCTCATGTTGTTCCGTCCTGACTCATGCCCAGGCTGGGCTGATGTCCCCCGGCACGGTGGGGGTGACACCACCAAACTGGGAAGCACGGGGCACCCGAGGAGGGCCCCGAGCTCACCATGGAGTTGCACCAGTGCTGAGGGACAGGGCGAGCCCAAGGGGCTGTGATGCAACTGTCCCTTTGTGGCATTGCTCTCCCATGGTGGAGGATGTTTCTGAGCACTGGGAAGTTCCTCTGGGAAGGCTGGTGATGCTGCGCCCACTCCCTGCCCGGCCCCAACATCCATCCTGGTCCAAGGTCAGCATCCCCCTTCAGGGCTCTGGCTCCTAAGAGGTCACATGTGCCAAAGCAAGCAGAAAAATAGTGCAGCAAAGCAGAATTGCTGCCTGAGTTGCTTTTTTCATTAAAAAGAGAGGGAAGGAGAAACATCAAACTCAACCCCCTGCGTCCACAAATCCTACCCTTGTCTCAGAGTATTAAAAACATCCTGGAGCTGGGACCATGCTTGTGCTCCTCAGTGTTGAAGGAGGATTTCTGCCAAGACACTGACCCCTTGTGGATTTTGCAAATGTCTTTGCATCTATTTTTCTTTTCGAAAGGCAAAAATCCCCTTTCAGACCTTCACTTGGTCCCTTGCAATCCAGAGCTATCAGAAGATTTATTATTAAACGGAGGCTCCAGGGTGATTTATGAAATTACAGCTGAGCCGTATTGTGCGCTGGTTACAAATTGCAAAGATATTCCATGGGACATAAGCTCCAACGAGCACGGGATATATTACACTACGGGGAAAAGGGGAGCTTAAAACCAGCTGGCTGACTGTAACAACTACAGCCACTTCTCTTTGATGAGAAGATGATATACATCTGGGTTTAATACAAAACATGATGGACTGACACCGGGTTTCGGAATATCTTATACAAACTGGATAATTTTTGCTTGTGTTTTTCCAGAGCTGTTGCATTACTTTTATTCAAAGTTATATTCCTTTTTCCTGTTGTTTCTTCACGTGTTAGCGACTCCTTGTTCAACTTTATAAAGCGCTGGGGATCGTTTCTCGCTGCTTTCTAGAAGAAGGGTTTCTCTGCACTCTTTGAGCACACACAGCGAGTGCTGGGGCTTGAAAAAGGCGATGCTGCAGTACCATATGTGGAATCACTGAGCTAAATTGGCTACCTATAAATATACCCCAGATGTTAATAGGAAAAAGGAAACTGGAACACATTATCAGGAAGGATGTGTCTTCTTTGGAGTAAATCCTTCCCATGGAGACCCCTCCTCTAGCTGCTAATGACTGCACTTCTCCAGGAGAAGTCATCTGTGAGCCCTGTCGTGGTGGGCCCACTCGGGGTGGGGGGGGGTGTGATATATATTAAGGACACCTCTTATGACCTTCTGGTCAGTGGGAAGTCCCGGCGAGCCAGATGCTATGGGTTGTAAAGCCATTGTTGTTGCTCTGAAGATTAACCCGGTGGAGCTACGCTGGTTGACAACATCTGGTCTAACATCTTCTGTCATCCGCAAAGACGTGTACTGGCCAGGTCTTGGTAGCCCATGAGTGGGAGGAATTGGTGAATTCATGAGACTCCTTTCAAGCACTTTGATCCAAGAGAACAGCAAGGTTTCTGCATGAGCGATCTCATACTTCGGCTTGTTAATAAGTCATGGCATTTTTATTTAACTCTCTTGATTGGGTAACAGATCATTTGGCACTGATTTTGTTCCCTGAACTGGTTGAGTGTAGCTCTTAGATCTGACTTCTGTTGTGAATATTTAATGGCAAGTCTAGAATTTCTTACGTTTTTGGTTTAAATTGGCAGTTACGAATAACTAATCCTGACATGCCCATTTCCAGTAAATAGTCCTTAAAGTCTGAATGCAACTAAGCTTGCTTCAGTCTTCCCCAAACTTACAGGCTGTGTCCATGGTTCCTTGCCACAGCATGCCTGGGAAGCACCTAGAAATATCCACTCTGAGTAGATCTTGCTTTCTAGTAGTTAATGGCAGAAGTACTGGCATTCCCCGAACAACTGCCAGCCCCGCAGTTTTGGGAGGGAGCAGGTTGCATCCTTCCTGCTCCACCTCAGTCTCTTGCATTTATAGGAGCTGCACCTTGGGTAGATGCAACCTCCCAAGCTGAGCTTCTCACCCTTGAGCTTAAATCCTTAAGTCCCCACTGGAGGCTGCTAGCAATAGTTGTGCTTTGTCTCATTTGTGGGCCAACCTTTGGATGGCAAAGTCCTTGTACCGCTGTGGTTGGTACGATCCAGCACATTCCCAGAGCTGGCTTCAGGCCAGGGTGCTCCAGCTCCCAGAAGATCCTGTTTCAGTCACCTTTTTAGGACTCTTTGGGCCAAAGTGTACTTTGATGTCTGGCAGTTTGGCCCCTGACACACCCCGTGGTCTGGCCTGGGAGAAGCGCTGGGAAGGACGGAGTGTAAATTATAAATTTCTGCAACATCAAGCAATCCTGGCTGAGCCTCCCCATTCTAGCAGGGTTACGAAATACCGACATGGCTTTCTCTGAGATACTAATTAGGGATGGACAAACCAGAGGGAAGAAAATAAGAAATCCCTTTGCACTCTTTCTGGGGTTAAAGAAAGTTCAGCTAACTTTCTTTCTCCCCCCTGTTATTTTTCCCTTCAGTGCAGGCTCTTCTCATCCAGGTTCCAGCAGGGCTGGGATGTGGAGCTGCTGAAGCGCCGGGGGAGGCTGTAGCTGTCGCTGCAGGATTTCCAAACCAGGCTGAAACAAGCCAGTAACCTAAATCTGAGAGTGCCTGTGTGACTTAGAGCAATCCTGACATTGCAGCGCTCCTGGCTCTCCAAACAGAATAAATTGATATGTCGTGTATCCAGCAAAGATCTGGATGTTGTTCAGGGTAGCAGATGAGCTTTGTTCCCCCTTTCACAGGTGGGTATGGTGCTTGGAGGGGTAGGGCTGTGCTTGGTTGGTGCTGCAGGATTGCCATGCTCACCCAGGGTGCGGTGTCCGGCCGCTGTGGCCGTGGGCAGCCACACCTGGGACACCCATCCCAGCTTTGCCGAGTGCTCCTGCAACTGTTGTTCTTGCCAAAGTGGTGGGCTTGGTGGTGGTGGCGGGCTTGGTGGTGTTAGGCTAATGGTTGGACTCGATGATCTTAAGGGTCTTTCCCAACTGAAATGGTTCTATGATTCTATAAATGCTTCACATAGCGTAATGAACGCATACAAATCCTTTCTGAGCTGCTGACGTTCCCTCTTTGCAGCTCATTGAATGTAGAAAGCAAGCTTTCTAAATAAATAATAATAAAAAGCAGCATGAGTAAATTAACACACATCAGTGCACGTGTCTTTGGCTGCGCTCTGCTCATCTCACTTTCAACAGGAACCTCTTTCCGCAGACCTCCCTGCCACAACGTGCTCTCGCAGTGCCGGCTTAGACCCCCACATGGATTAAAACCGTGCGATCACAATGGATTTGTCTCTGGCTAATGAAGCTCTGCATCTAGTGCAAAATTCCTCTAATGCATTAGGAAATAGTTATCATTTTTCTCTGGCACTGCATTTGATAAGCAATTGCCTTTGGCCAAAAGCAATGCCAAGATTTTACTGCTTGTTACAGAGCTAAATATGTGACATTGCAACACATGTAATTGGGATAATTTAACAGCCCATTAACAGAGCGCAGGAGTGGCCTCTTCTCTTACCATTGTTTGGGTCCACTTTTTATAAATCTTGTGGTCTTTTGGGAGAATTTTTTTTTTTGTGAAAAATGGACATGTTCCTCGTTAAAGTCACTCATTTTGAAACATTGAGCAGAAGCTTTTTTGCAGCATGGGTGGGGGAGCTGCTGATTTGGGATAGGAAACCTGGAGTCTGCCACGTCCCAGTATGGTAAACTGGGAACTAGTGGGTCATGTTCTGTAATCCTGCTTCAGGCAAGTCACTTCTTTTCAAGGGAATGTAAAATGAAGATGATACTTATATGAATTTTATGATCCCTGTGTGGTTCCCGTGACGTCCTTGTCACAAGGCAGGAGACATCTGGAGGTGACGGGACTGTCACCACCTCCTGTCCTGTGACCTTCAGTAGAGTTGTGTGTGCAGAGAGGTGGAGAAGTCTAAAAACGGGTCTTCTGAACTATCTTCAGACAGGCTCTTTCAGGGCAATTCCAGATCTTATTAGAAGCAGGAAAGACTGGATGTTGCAAGGGATCCTGGTCTGAAGAAGCTGTATTTCTGGTTGAGCATTGCTTTTTGAGCTCTGGGTAACGGGGATGGATGTATTTGCATCAGAATACCCAGTTTCCCGAGCGGCATCTTCAAGCCTTTTGAAGTTCATGAGTATATGCGTGCTTGGAGATGGACTTCTGTATGTGGTATTGCACTGAGGAGTTGGCAGCAACAGCCAAATCCAGGAGCTAGTAATTAAACCTGTTAATCTTCTTGTCATGATTGTAGTGGGTTTGGGTGAAATCTTGATGAATTTTAGTGTGAGAGCATCCCTCCTTTGGCTTAACGTAGGCTGGTTGGTAGGTTCCTTTATGGAGTAAGGCAGAAGAAGGGGTTAGTTTGGGTCCACGCTGGCCCTTTTCCCTCTGTTGTGCATGGTGGAGGTTCAGGATGCTCGGGAGCATTGGCCAGCAATCTTATTCTACCTCCATCTCCCTTCCTTCTCCATCTCTTGGATAAGGAGCAGCTCTGGCTTTAGGACAGTGATCACAGCAGTAGTCAGCCTGTCCCCGCTCAGGCATTTTCCAGAAAGTCGCCTATTTTGTTGCTGACACCCCGATGTAATTAAATTAGCATCCAACTACCAAGCGGGGTCTGAAGGCAGGGGAGCGCCTGGTGCTCCCGGAGAGCCAAATCAAAGACACAGACAGCAAACCAGCGGCCCAGAGGTCCCGCTTTCCTGCCAGCAATGTTTCACTAATTGAAGGGACAGTTTAATTTTAGCCTTTCTGGTGGTGCTGTTCCTTTCCTAATTAGATCCAGCCCAATAGGAAAGGAGAAAAATTCACTTGAAACCTGCTGATGGGTTTTGCTCATTCAGCAAAGCAGCAATGGGGACTGGTTTTAGTCTCCAAGTCGGGTACGGCTGTTTATGATTAGCACGGGGAAGGCTGCTGGAAGGGCTGGTGGGTCGTCTGTCTGCGAGCGCTGCTCTGCCCGAGCCATCTTTAACCAGAGCAGCAAGACCCAGAGAGCTCTTTTACGGCTTTGTGGTGTGAAATGACCTGATTTGCATGATCCCGCTCATGTTTTCAGCAACATGTAGATAAAAGGCAGTGCAGGTGACTTTAAAATTCACAGGTATTGTTCTTTTAACTTGCATCTCCCCCGATAGGCTCTTTCCCCTATAAAACACGGGCAAGCCTGTCTTTCCAACTGGGAAAAGCCTGTTGAAATGAGTTAGATTGACTTTGTTATGGCTCCAGTGAAAACTTCTAGACACTTATTCAGAAGCCATTGCACTTGCAAAACTGGTCCGAAGCGCTAATCCAAGCAAGTGTGGTTTTACTGTTTCGAGGCCATCAGGCTGCTCTTGTTACGCGGCCCCCGTTAGCACCGCGCTCGGCGGGGTGGCATCCCGTGGCTCTAGACCTTCCCTGCTGAGGCTTGGTGACTACACTGTAAACATGAGCTCTGAGCTGAAACCAGGTTTCCCTGGTCTGTGCCACAGAACAAATAGTGCAGATTTAAAAAAAAAAAAAAAAAAATTCTTTGGCATAAATCAGGCTAGTTATATTTGCATTTGAAAAAAAATTTCTTCTTTCACTCCCCCTCAAGCAATAACTTATTTTTCCATAGTGTCAGATTCTGTGATTTAATCAATTGCCTTTATAAGTTGTAACAAGGTGTTTTCTTAAATTTAGCAACTCCTAAAACCTTGGGTTTGAATGTTGAGCCAATTCTCTGCCTGGCATAAGTGTTGCAGGTTACTTCCCCCACCCCACTGAAATGCTTTTTTGAATAATCCTCCCCAGTTTTTTTTCCTAAATGCTTTTTGATCCCCAGTGGAAAATTCAGAACTACTCAACATTTGGAAATCTTGGATTTTCAGGGCAAAAGGCAGAGAAGCAATGCTTTTGGAAGCTGAAATTTTTATGAAACTTGAAAACCCTTGTTCGGAGCCGCTGGTGTGCTTTGGAGGGAGCTCCCGTCCCGTGGGCTGATGCCACGCTTGTACGTCTGAGACTGGTTCCTTGTTGAGGATTTTACCTTTGCGTGCCTCCGGTGCATTGAAGTCTGGAGCATTCTGGTGTCCTGGTGCCCAAGTGGCATTAGTGCACCTTCCCCTAATTAATCTAATCGCTCTTTGGGGTTGATAGAAGGAAATAGTTGGGGGTTTTGCTTTGTAGGGCTTCCTATGGTGCCCACAGCACTGCCTTGCCCCTCGTATCGTGGGTCCCGGGACGTGGGGTGTTTGCACCGGCTCCTAAAGCATCCCTCCCTTGCGAGGAGCCCGAGCCTTCCTCCAGCAAAGCCCCGGCGGGTTTTGTCGCAGTCTGGAGCGCCTGTCAGACAGGTCCCGTACCCTTGGGTAGCTAATGACAATGTGCAACGCTGCGGTCTGGCCATAAACAGGTTTCAAACGAGCTGAGCTAATTCAGTCAAAGGTGTGAGAGCGATCCAAAGGCACAGTGAGTATCGCCAGCTCCTCGCTTTCTCCTCGGGGCACCGTCCCGCTCATTAACGGGAGGCTGTTGAATCAAGAGCGGCGTGGCTTGTTTGAACTGCAGGGTTGCTCTGCTTACACACGTCTTCTCTGCTTTGAAGGCTCTGTCGCTTTTCAGTTTGCATCAGAAACGTAGGCTCTCCCCATCTGCAAAGCCTACCGAGGTCTCCTCTCCCTGCTGTGAAAATAGACCTTTCAAACAGCTCCCGAGGTCTCCAAGGGCTTCTCTTCTCCTGAAAGCTGAATTGCCTGTTGGTTTTGGAGGCCCGCATTCCCCCTGGCAGCCTTCCACGCGTATATTTAGAAAGGAAGATCATACCTTCCATCTCAAAAATAACCAAACCTGATGACTTAATTTAGAGCATGAAAATTAAAAGCTCCCTCTTGAACTGCTGAGCAGTTCAGGCTCCTGCAGCTTCTTGCTTGCTCGTCGGCTGTGGAGTTTCCCCACTTGACTGTAGGTTTATCTCGGTCAGCTTTGGGCATCTCGTGAGTTATTTGGGAGCAGGATTGTGAACCACGGACCCGTGTCTCTTCTCTGCTGGCACTAGCTTCTGTTGGTGTCTGGCTGTGTAACTGGGCATCGGTGTCAGAGCCGGACATGGGTCTCATAGGAGACTCTTTGCCATTACTAGCAGACAGATGGTTGTAAAAAAAAAAAGTCTCTTTTGATTACTAATATAACTTTACACTTTCTGTAGGCTTTTCTGGGGCACCATCGGAGAGCTATATCTGTACACTACTAAAAAATGGGCTGGAAACATGTCTAACCCACATCCCGGCAGAGAAAACCCATCTCTACAGGCAGCAACAGGGGCTGGATTTTGGTCCTTTGCTCACACAAACAGTTGCATCTCCTTCAGCAGTTTCTGCTCACGTGGAGCAAGACCCAAGCCAGCTCCAAGCCGTGCTGGGGGCAGGATGCCTGGTTCCCTCCTTGCCTCTCGCTGGGCAAGCCCAGCCCAGCTCCTCAGTTCCTTTACACCTGGTTTTGTTTGTAAATCTGGGATAAGCTGAAACTTTAGCGCTGAAATGGGGTTCCTCAATTCTTGCTGGCTGCTTGGGGCTTGCTTCTTGTACATACAAAAGCATAATATTTAATAACGGCATCCGAGCTTGGTCAGGTATCGATAAAGCCCTGGAGACCTGCAGAACAAAGATGCTGTGTGCTGCTGTGATAAACGCTTTCGTTTCGCTCATTAAAGCTCAGCCTTACCTTAGCTGCTGATCACACCGCTTTTTTACTTGCTCTATCAGCTGTATTATCTGAAGTGCGCTTTGAGTGATTGCAATGTTGAAAGGCCCCAGAGTTAATTGGCATTAAGAATGGTGTAGTATTATTAGGTGTGCCTTAATGTAACAATCTCCATTTTCGTGTATTTACTCTGTACTACTGAGTAAACGTGGAGATAAAAGAAGGTGGAATTAGCACTTCTCTTGCTTGCACTAAAGCCAAGTTGCATTATTTTCTTTTCTGTGGGTTTAGGCCTAAAAGTAGCTCAGGTATGTGCAAGTTTAAACAAGACGAACCAGGGCCCCATTAAAAATTACTCTCTCCTGGATAATGTTCAACACAGGATTAATAGTAAAGAGGCTGATGTCATCTCAAAGCTCCCGTGACCCTTTGCACTTCTTTAGCACGTTGCTGAAATAAAACGTTTGTTACACAGAAGACTTTTCCTGCTGGAAAATCTGATGCTGCTGTCTTTCCAAAAGTAGAGGGAGAGGCATACGGAGTAATGTGCAAAAAAATTAATTGGGTATTAAGAGCTTAACCTGAGAAACCACCTTCTCCTAAGAATAACCTCGCTGCTGCTCCGTGGCGTGCCATGTGCGATCCCAGCCACATCCCGCCCATGGACTAATGCTTTCCGGGGCTTGTGGCCCTGCAACATGGAGGGGCCTGACAGCACGTGTGTGATTCTACCCGTGCAGGTGGGAAGGCTCCTGTTCACTGCCCTCCCCTAGCAAGCGGCTCAGCAGATGCCAAGCAAGGGTGTGCTTTCTTCCCTGCCCTAACACTTTGGTGCTGAATTGCTCCAGTCGCTGCTGCCGTCGAGCGGGTGTTGTGAGCTGCTGGCACGGCTGGGATCAGCGTTGTACGGGTCTTCCAGGGGTGCCATCGCAGGCACTGCGGTGGAATTGCTCCCAATTCATGCCAGGCTTGTCTTAGCTGGGAATAAAACGACTGGGCAAGATTTTGGTGGTTTTAGATAGTATAAGTGATGTTACATGGTCCCAGCGCTGTTCATGCAGAATCTCTCTTGCATTTTAACATTAGCTTTTATCTTCCCCGCGTAGTCTAGACTCTGAAACCCTGACTTGTCCTTCAAGGGCTTGGACAAGTCACGTTCTGCACTGCACCAGCCTGGCTACTGCTAAATTGGGCTGGAAAAGTGCTGGATTAAACCAAGGCATCATTCTAGGTTTTGAGGTTACAACCAGGTCTCTCATGATAAGGAATTGGGCGTGCTATAAAATAATTATATAGCAACTCTCATCTCTGAATCTTTACAAACATTAATTAGCAGATTTCATAAGATCAGTTAACTCCTTTTCCCTGTGCCCGTAGGGACAGGTAAATATTACAGCTCTGCCCTGGTGTGCAGTCTGTGGCATGGGGAGGGCAAGCGCTCGTGATGCTGTTAGTGTCAGAGCCTGCGTTTCCTTGTGACCTTGCTCGCGCCGACTTTAACTGCAAAAGCATTAAGTTATATTCAAGTTTGCCAGGTTTGTCTCACAGGTATAAATATAATACCCCCGTGCTGGGTATAAGAGAGCCTGCCTTGGGGATATGGTTATCAGTCCTGGCTTCCTACTCACGGCTTCCCCTCCACACCCCAACTTCTCCTTTTTCTTAGTTTTATCTTGGGAGTCCATTGAGATGCTTTTAGGATGCTGAAGGTCACCCTTGGAGTGAAGGTTTATAGTTGCAGCCCGCGAATCCCCTGCGCAGGAAAGCGCCGCAGCACCTGGCAGCAGCCTGGAGGAACGCGTGCGAAAGTGGGTGGCTTTATGGAAGAGGTCCAACCATCTCAAGGAGGCTGCAGTGCTTTGCTAAACCCTAAATAACAGCCATGGACTGGAGTCAGTAGGGCAAATTTTCCATAGCTTTAACCCTTCTTACATCCAGCTGAAGTGGCTTTCCCCTCTGCTTCACCAAGCTGCCCTTGCCTCCTGGCATTGGTCTTGTGATGGTGCTGTTGCTGCAGCCAGAAAAGGTGGAGGAGAGGGAAGGGAGGGAACCTGCTCCATGACAGGTCCTCGAGAAGGTTATAAGCTGTTTCCTGCAAACGCTGGAGGAAGCCACGTTTGTGAGGAGCAGCTGGAAGCTCCTCGGTGCCCTGGAGGGAGTGGTGTCATGGTTGCCAGCATCCTGAGAATGACCTTAGAGAAACCAACTTCCCAGCTGGGCTGTGCAGGAGTCACGGGCTTCGGCCCTGGGCTTGGGAGGAGGGTCTGGCCCCGAGCTTTAAGGAGAAGTCAGCTCTAGCTCTCCGAGGACACTACTCCCATGGTATTTATGTACCAAAGACCTAGGGACCGGGTGGGTGGGATAGTCCCCAAACCCCTGTCCCACATGTGGGGAAGGTGAGGAGAAGCTCTGGCTGGCAGGGTTTGCCGCAGGACCGGTAGCCCCCTTGCCCTTTGGGAGAGTGGTTTGTTGCGCGCGGCTCTCGGAGGGGACGGTCCATCAGCCCCCACGTGTCTTTAATGGCCCGCTCAGCAGTAATTCTGCCAGATGTCTCTGTCGCATCTGAGCGCGCGGCACAGGAAACCCCTGCGGCCTCATTGCGGGAGGCCTTTGAACGCAGCCCACGCGGCAGCCCGCAGCATCTGCCTCCTGGTCCCACGTCCCCACCTGCAGCACCCGGGCTCTCCTGCACTGCAGTAGCTGGAGAGGTGGCCGAGGCGCTGGCATCCTTGCTCTGCAGGTCAGCATGCCGGCCCACCCTGGGGGATGGAGCGGGGTGGCAGGAAT